>NW_006399872.1:10765251-10782686 GCF_000299155.1 Elephantulus edwardii
TATTAAATCAGTGGTGAGTGTTAAGTCTGGATGGGGTGGGGGGCAGGGGACAAAGGGAAGAATGAAGAATCCAGACACTGATAAGAAGAGCAAATTACCTTGTCGGCCTGACTAAGCTAACAGGCAAATCATAAATCATAGTGGAATATATCTCCCCTCATTCCCTGAAAACTCTGTTATAAAAACCCCTCTCTTATATCCTAGAGGTGTGACTTCCCAATTCTGCATATCCTCAATGAGAAACCTCATCTATTAGGAGCTCCCTTATCCACCACTCCCCCCTTTAATAAAGCTGTGTTAAACTTTTTCTCATTCTGATTCCTTCCTTAAGTCTGCTAACTTAGCATATGGTGTGCGAAACCTGGGAAATGAGTTAAGGTACTGCACCCCTGTGTTAAGGCAAGTGATGGCATGCCTAACTCTCTCCCAAATCAGCCCCTGCAGTGTTTCGACACTCAAACAGTAATGTAAAGTCTTGCTGTTCTTCCCTTCTCTGTGTGCAGCTGGTGCCCAGATCTCTGCCCCTTTTGTCTTTTTGATCTCTTTATTCCCCACCCCTTTTTCCTGGAGGCTCCTAAATCTAGAGCCAGTTGAATTCCAGACATTTTAAGCCTCTATGCCTCCATTCCAGGAGTTTTAAGTCTCCATGTCAGGCTTTCCAGCCTTCTAGCCATTCTAAACTCTTATGGGAACCCAGCCAGATCTGTTTCACTGGACTTCTGTCTGTGCATACCCCAAAATCACAGATTTGCGTCAAAAGTTCAACAAGAAATGCCAGGTATTTCTCCCAGGCTATGATCATGCTGTGGACGGCCATGCTATTTATAGCCTCTTTCCACTCCTGAGACTACTGGTTTCCAGCGAATGCCCTGAAGCTCAGGTTGCCTCACCCACAGATCTGAGCACCATGAGTAGCCGAATGTCTAGGCTCCCAAGGGACAGTCTCTTGGGCTGCTGTCTCTCAAATCTCTCACACTTGCATCTAGCTGAAGATCTCTGCCTCAAGCAGAGATCTGTAACTAAGCAGCCACAATAACAGCTAAGTAATGACTCTCAATGGCCTAAGAATAGAACATTTAGTTCAAGATCTTGACAGTTTCTGCCAGCAGACTTAAAGAAACTCTTTTGTTTTGCTCCCATATTCCTCTCTCTCTCTCGCCCTTCACCTCCCTTTACCTAGTTTCTTCGGGAGACTGTCTAAATTCATGCCAAGGCTGGATTTCTTTGTCAGAAGATTAGCACACTCACCCTCCTTTTGATTCTGACCAATGCAACCAATCCAGACTCAGTTCCTCGCTTTATGTTACTAGGCACTGTGGATTCCCACCAAGCTGAATCTCTTTGTTCCCTAATTGCTTAGCCTCTCGCCAATCTGGATCCAGCCACCCTCCCTCCAATCCTTGCATACACCCAGCCCCATCAAACTGAGTCCCTTCCTATGAAGTTAGAGGTGTTAAAATCCCCTTTTGCATTCTCTCTCTCAAAAAAAAAAAAAGTCAAGAAATGGACTCAAAACCCCACTCCCCATCCAAGACCAGGCAAATAAATTTCTAATGTCTGAGAACAGACAGAAACCAATAAAGAAAACTCGTGCCCAACAGAAAGTGAATCTGCAAATCCAGGCTTTGCTTGCTGACTTATGGCCAGTAACAGTTAAGGGTCAGAGAACAACTGCTTGTTCAGAGAGCCAGTTACCTCCTGGTGCATGCTTTAAATGTAGGCAAAGAGGGCCACTGGGCTAGCTGTTGACCTAAACATCACCCTCCAACATGGTCTTACCCCATCTGTGGGACAATGGGTCATTGGAAAGTCAATTGTCTTTTAGTGCTAAGCTGCTTTGGGATAGCCCCTTCCTTGGACCTGATCCTCATCCTGGCTGATCTCTTAGGCCTGGTCACTGAAAATTAAAGATGCCCAGGATTGACAATCCTCTTCACTCTTGCAGAGCCCAACGTAACCCTTTAGGTACCAGGTAAACCAGTGTCCTTTCTGATCGACATGAGAGCTACCTCTTCCTTCTCAGGTCTTGATTTCCCTACCTAGGTCTCAGTAATAAAGATGGATGGCCTTCCCTCTAAGCCTCTTTACCTCTCAACCTCTCCTCATTACCTTGGACAAACAAATACTCACCCATTCTTTTCTAAGTATCCCCACATGTCCAAATCTGCTGCTAAGTCGGGACCTATCTAAACTTGGAGTGGTGTTTCACTGAAAGTCAAGCGAACCTAGTTCACCTGATCAACCTTTAGTTCTAGCTCTCTTGGCACTCCTTCCCTCCAAGTCCTTTCTACACTACCTTTATCACCAGACGTTAACCCTGTAGTATGGGATCTCTCCACTCCATCTGTAGTCTCTCACTACAAACTTGTTCTCTAAAAGGCTTGTTACTCTGAAAGACCCATCCTCTTTTCTCATTAAACTCCAATTCCCTCTCTCCACACAACATCACAGAAGTTTAAAACCCAGTATTACTCACCTACTTTCCAATAAACTTCTTACCTCCTAAGTAAGTTAATGGTCTTTTATTGTGCAGTCTCTCCTACCAACTTTCACAAACTCACACTACTCAGCATAACTTCTTAGCCTCCAAGGGATACGAGGTGTCCCCCTTCAAGGCCCAACTGTCTCTCCTCACAGTCACGTACCTTGGCTTTCAAGTAACCCCCACCATTAGTAGAATAACAGTCACTGAAAGCCTCAAGCCACCTCAAACCACTGATCAAATTCTCTCTCTTCTTGACTTTATTGGTTTCCTTAGACACAGGATTCCCAACAATCCCTACCAGCAAAACCCCTTTCTAATGCAGCAAAAGCCACCCCACAATGTCCCCTAAATTCACCCTCTATAGTTAGAAGAGCCTTTCTCAAATTCCAATACTTCCTTCTACAGTTCCCATCCCTTATTTTTTTTTTTTGGCGTACTTTTTTTTTTTAATTTAGGTTGTTTATTTTTCATTTCAATGAACATCTACAGAGATTTTGGGATTCCATTCATTCATTGTTGCACCCTTCTCCCCGCACAAACCCCTCCCCCTCAACCCCATTTGCTCCTCTCCTTGAAAAGCAAAAGAAAAACTTACTCATTGGTACACAATCCCCCCCCGCACCTCCCCAAACCCCACCCCCTGCCCCCAAATATAATCCACTCTGCAACCCTCATTGCATACTCCTACGATAAAAATAATGCCCTAAAATATAATACTTTTAGACTATTCTCTCCCCCATTTCCTTTAAACCTTTCCACCTATTTTCTCATGAAAAATGAAGTATTGCTGTTGGTGTTTTAGCTCAGCTCCTTAAATCTACCTTTAACCCCATTACATACCTCTCTAAGCAATTTAATATCACAAACCAAAGATGACAACCCTGCTTATGAGCTCTAGCAGCCGCAGCTCTCCTCATTAAAGAAGCATTGAAACTTACCTTGAGAAGCTCCTTACAGGCCTTCTCAAGCCATGAGCTTTCACATAATTTTTTATCTTTACTTCCTCCTGGGTGAATACAGAAATTCCACCTATTTGTCCTCAAAAATCCTGATATTTGTCTCTCTCAAGCACTGTCCCTTAATCAAGCCATCCTACTGGCTCCTTACTTCCATCCCTATCTGATCAACACATCCAAAATCCAGATCATACTCTGTAAATAGCAGCTCTTGTATGAACCCTGAAGGTTACTATCAGGCAATGTATGTTGTAGTATCCATAAACAAGGTATGGAAAGCAACAACCCTTCCCAAGAGCACGATATCACAAAAAGCTGAGCTTATTGACCTAATAAGAGCCCTACATCTAGCTAGGTCTGACTGTTAACATTTACACAGATTCTAAATATACCTTTTTAATAACTCCTTGCCTTTCTGCTGTCTAGCATGAGCAAAGCTTTATAACAACAAAAGGTTCACCTATAGTTATTGGCAAGCTGATTATTCTTTTGTCAAAATCTCTTCAAATGCCCAAGTAAGTTGCAAAAGATATCAGTTAGCTTCTTCCCTTATTACCAAGGGAAACAACAAAGCAGACCATATAGCAAAACCTTTAGTCTTGTAACCAACCACAACAACAACAGGTCACCCCCATCCTGTCTTTCATCATTCCAGATCTCCATCCAAAATATGCTATGGAAGAAAAGCAATCTCTCCTCCAAAATAGAGATTGCCTAACTCCCAGTAAACAGATCATAGTATATGGCAAAGTAGCTTTGCCTCAAGAACAAGAAGGAAATCTTGTACATATAAGAACCAAAGCACTTTTAAAATTCCTCCAACCTTTGTTTCTTTCCCCTTCCTTAACCCGGACTGTTATATCAGTGCAAGACAGATGCTTTACTTGTAAACTTGTAAATACTAAGGGAAACATTCAGCCACCACATCCCACCAATCATCTAGGCCACATGCCTGGACAGCATTGTCAGATTAATTTCACACATATGCTGACCCAAAAGAAATATAAGTATCTCCTAACTGTAGTAGATACCTTCTCTGGATGGGTTGAAGCCTTCGTCACCTGGCGAGAAATAGTAGATGAAGTCACTGAGGCCCTACTCCAGCATATCATCCCCAAGTCTAGCCTCTCTACTTCTATAAAGTCAGACAATGGTCCTAGCTTTGTCTCCAGGGTCACCCAGCAGGTATCCTCTAGATTAAGTATCTGCTGGAAGCTGTACATACTATAATCCTCCAAGTCTTCAGGCAAAGTAGGGTGCGTGAATAGACTCATTAAATCTTATATTATTAAACTGATTGCTGAGTTACACAAGCCTTGAGTTAACATACTTCCTATTGCCTTAGCCCGTATCCAGGCAACACTCCACTCACCGTCCTTTCTGAGCCCCTTCAAACTAATATACAACAAACTATTTCTGCTGAACCATAACTTACCCACCAAACCCCCTCTTTTAGCATCATACTTTATTTTTCCCTCCTTAAACAACTACTCTAGAAACACGCAGACTTCTGCATACCCAAATCCTTATCTGAAAGTCTAGACCAAACCACTGAAGTTGCTTCAGGAGACACCATTCTTATCAGGCAGCGTGTGCCCCAGCCTCTCCAATCACACAGACAGACCTTATACAGTCATCCTAACCACCCCTACAGCTGTTAAGGTCATATGTAACCCCCATTGGCACCACATTTCTCTTTTGAAACATGCTCCTTTCACTGAGCAAATTGCCTACCCTTCTTAGATGGTAAGTCCTACCACTCCTTGCTTCACTCAGGACCCAAGCACTGGAGAAACTTATATGTAGCAGTCTACTCCAACCACACACCTCATTTCCTCAACAGACTGTTCTTGACAAAGATGTCAGCAGCAATCACAATCTCAACTTCACCTAAGACAGTTTCATCTTACAGATGACCCTTTGTTTACTTCCTATATGACCAAGTCCACTCATATTGTCGGAAGTAACCAGAAAAATATGGCATATATCCATATTAGTCATGCAAGATACATGACATTTAAATACCAAATGTTCAAATACCTATTGAACAGGGAAAGTTCTGTCTTTGTATCTCAGACCCCTGGAATTCCTGGTGGCAAGTTAAAGTTAAGTGAAAACTATATCCTACTGGATATAGTTCCTCATCCTCTAGCACAATACACATAAGTAGAGAGTATGTTCTAGATGTCAACACCAAAGTAAAGGTCTCCAGTGATGTTCTCCAAGCTGAGCAGACAATGATAAAATAAGTCTCTAGAGAGCCACAAACTATGAAGGCCTCTGACCTGGGTCCAAATTACTCAGAGCGTCCTATTATTCCTTAACCAAAGTCAGAGGATGACCAACCTTTCTCATTGTTTCCTGTGTTCCTCTTCACAATGACCTTTGATAACAGCAATACCAATCAATTTCTGTAGACCACACTCCACCAAAGCACCTCAAGCCATTTCCTCAGCCCAAACTGAGAGCTACACCATTCCAGGACATATTCCCTTCTGAGAATCGGAACCTGATAAGCAGACTAAGCCCTCTACATCTGGCATCCTCTGCAATGGAACAGGGAACTGTATACACAATGTTAGCATAAACAAGCACACTTGCTGAACCAGGACTACACTTTTAGTGTAATGAGACACTATATAGAATTCTACCACAAAAAAGCTCTGTTTCTCTGTAACAGTCAAACCCTAGCTCACCTTGCATAGTGAATCTGAATTAACCTGGCTCCTCCCAACTCTCCGAATTAAAAGATCGACATTTCTCCCAATCATGGTTGAAATCATTCTAGCCTCCTTCCAACGTTAGCTGACATCGCTGGCACAGGTCACTCTCCACAGTTAAACAAAATAAAACAAAACAAAAACACCAAAAAACACAACAACAAAAAAAAAAACGAAACAAACAAAAATGCTTGATCTCCTGACTGCCAAGAAAAGGAGGACCTGTTTATTCCTAAAAGAGAAGTATTGTTACTATACAAACAAGTCAGGACTAGTAAAACTACAAGCTTCTCTCAAATTGGCTCAAAACTCCATTTCTACCTTAAATTTCTACCTTAATGTCTTCCTTTTCTGGACCAATAGTAATCATAAGTGCATTGTTATTAATCGTTCTATATCTCTCTAAGTTTATTTCACAGGATCAAGGAGATGACCAACAAGTTTTCCCTGGCCACTGAGCCCAGACCAACTCACTCCAGCCTCTCTGAGCCCCCAGATCTTTTCCCCTGTTCAGCAGGAAGTAGCTAGAATAAAGATGCAGTTCCCTGTCTTATCACTAAAGAGTCTGGGATGTTAAGTCTGGACAGGGGTGAGGCAAAGGGAAGAATGAAGAATTCAAATGCTGATAAGAAGAGTAAACAGCCTTGCCTGCCTGGCTGAGCTAAGAGGCAAACCATAAGTCACAGTGGAATGTACCTCCTCTCCTTCCCTGAAGACTTTGTTATAAAAACCCTACCCAATACCCTTGAGGTGTGACTTCCCCATTCTGCATCTCCAGAATGAGGAACCTCACCTGGGAGCTCCCCAATTCCCCCCCCCCTTTAATAAAACTGTGTTAAGCTTTCTCTCCTTTGCTCTCATTCCTTCCTAAAGTCCACTAACTTAACAGTGTATGCCTTGGTGTTTTTCTTTTGGGGTCTATTTTATATGGTGTTTGTTGACCTTCTTGAGTATATATTCTCTCATTCTTCATTATGCCTGGGAAGTTTTCCTCTAATAATTCTTCCACAACTTTTTCAGTGCCTTTACGTGCTTCTTCCTGTCTGGGATTCCAATGATGCACATGTTATTTCTCTTGATGATATTCCACATTATTCTTACGTTTTCTTCTTTTTCTTTCTTTTTCGAGTCTGTTTTTTGCTCTAGCAGATCAGTGGTGACAATTCTGTCTTCAATTTCACTGGATCTGTGTTCCATCTCTTCAACTCTGCTCATGTATCCCTCCATCATGTTGACAGCATCTGAAACATTGGACCTCATATTTTGGATAGTGGTTTCTTGTTTTCCCAGTGCCACTAATGTCTCGTATGTTTTCTCTACATTGTTCTGAATTTTTTAAGCTCCTTCTGGTTTTTGCTTGCAGTATTCTGTAATTGTTCAAGCTTGTCTTTCATCCATTGACAATATTCAATCATTGTTCTTTTAAATTCTGTGTCAGAAAGTTCCATCAGACTGTCTGGTTTCAGGAAATCCATTAATACTGTGTCACCCTTTGGAGGTGACATCTTACTTTGTGCTTGTGTAGTGTTTGGGATCTCTTGCTTTCTTCGAGACATTGATATGTTTTTGATCTGAAGACAATGATCTAGAGATCAGTGGGGTAGCTACCCCACTTGTATTTTTCTCTGAACTTCTGACTCCAGGGAAATGTCAGTTCAGAGCCTGTGAGAGCAGCCTCTTGTAGGTAATACAGGTTAAGGTGCTCCCAATTAAAGGCAAGTTGATTGACCAGACATGTAGGCACAGGTGTGGAGCAAATGGGGTGGGGCATGCACAGGGATGGGGTGATCACAAGGACAGATCAACCACTTGGGGAACGTCACTCAGACTTCAGCTGTTTGGGTGTGCATACGATTGGGTCCCTATTCAAATTCCAGCTGTCCATCTCCTACCCAGTGGTTTTCACTCAATGGTCCCTGCCCAGTGGCACTTACACAGGTGCCCTCGAGCAGTGACCCCTGCCCAAGCAGGGTCCTGGGTCTAACGAGACCCAAGAAATCAAAGTCAGATTCCCACCAACCAACTCGCCTCTGGCTTGTCTGCAGTGTCCACAAAAGTTCATAAAAATTACCACTGACCTGCTCGTTCCTGGGCAGTCAGCATGGCCCAAGAGAGCTCAGCCAAATTCCCACCAGTGGGCTCAACCTTGGGTACTCTGCCAGGCAATTGGCGGTGCCCAAGAAAACTCAGGGTCCTACAGGTCTTTCTCGTGGCAGATCAGTCCCACAGCGGCTCGATTGGTGGCTTCAGGCAATGGCTGGGTCTACCACGTGTCTTTGCGTTCTAATTCAAAATCCTACTGTCCATGGCTGTTGGTAAGTCTCTGCTGTGTGAAGGACTCTCTAGTGGCTAGGGCTGTGGCATGGCCACCAGAGTGTGCCAGGGTGTGCAGGTGCACCAGATGGTGGTGGAGGTGGTGTCAGGGGACGTGGTGCTGTGGCGGGGGTGGGGGTGCAGGGCAGTGGTTCAGGGTTTGGGTGCCACTGACAGTTAGGGGCTGCAGTCTGTTCCCAGATATTAAGCTGCTAAATCACCAGTCCTCAGCACATCAGACTGTCCGTCTCACTGAGGTGCACCACCTGTGACACTCTGTTCAACTTTTTCATTATTTTTTCCTTTGTTTTGGCTTCTTGACATTCTGGTACAAATATTCAGAGTCCCTTCTGACAGTCAATTTGGTCTTCTTCCTTTTTGTTTTAATGGTCTTTAACTTTCTTCATGGATGGTATCTTTATGTCATCCTCATGGATGATATCTTTTATTATTCCACAATTATTTTATTCTTCATTCATTTGTGTCTAGTATCTCTAACCTGTACTTTAGATAATTTTTTAATTCAGAAAGAATAGGCTCAAGGTAATTATTTTTTATGTGAATTTAACATTCTTTAGATTCAATTTGAACTTCCACATGAGTGATAATCTGTTACTGTCAGCACCTGGTCTGATTTTCACAGCTGATATTGGGCTTCTACAAGAGTTCTTTGCACAGATGTCATCAATCTAATTTCTGTATCGTCCATCAGATAAGCTCTTTGTGTATAGTTGCTGTTTGTATTTTTTTAAAAGGGTATTTGGGATGAACAAATTATTGATTTTACAAAAGTCTATTATTCTATGTGTAGCTTCATTTCTGTCACTAAGCCTGTATTTTCTGACTCTCCTTCTTCCCAACTTCTGTATTTCAGTCAGCAATTATTCTTAGTAATCATCTATTTCCTTCTCTTTAACTTTAGTTATTGGTGCACGAATTTGAATGGTAGTGTTTTCATTGTATGTGCATGCAGTTTCCTGTTACCCACAGCATTGTACTTTAAGATGGATCTAGAAATGATCTTTTTTCCTATGAAAACAACCCATTTTGCTTCACTCTTCCATTCTTAATATAGTAAATCATTTGATTACCTGATTCAAAGTGGCAAATTCTTGCCCATTTCAGTTTTCTAATACCTAGTATGTTGATATTTATGCATCCATTTCTTTTTCAACAATGTCTAATTTTCTTGCATTCATACTTCATATGTTCCACGTGGATATTTGCTACTATTTCTCATTTTTGTGTCTTCCAATATGAGGACTTGACCTCCTACTCTATGTCTAATAATGTAAGTGTGCTCTATTGTTCATAGGGTTTTGTAAGGCCTGTTATTTCAGAAGGGGATAGCCAATCCTTATTCCTAGTATCTCTTAATCTAGTACAGTATTTGATAGACAAGTAAAATATTCTCCTGTGGGTTTACAGCCTCTGAAAACCTTTCAGAAAGTTATCTATTTGTTGGTTCTAACTTTATGATACACAACAACCACTCAGATATTAAAAGAAGCAACATGCAAAAAGACTTTTCCTATACAATAAAATGGTGATAAATGATACCCTATGAATAAAACATACAAACAAATATGCAGATATAATGGTACAAGTGGCAGAGGTTCCCACATCAAAGCAGCAGCTGAAGGTGAGGCAAGGCCTTGAGGTTGCTGGGGACTCCTCCCGGGAGGCATGTTGAATCTCCCCTAGGTAGTGTGGATGGTGTGGTGAGGAAAGGCTTAGAGATTTAAGGCCTCTTTCTAGTGGCAGACAGATCAAGTCTCCTATGGCAAAACTGAGCTGAGAGGCGAGGCAAGAGCTGGCAGTTGCTGGGACCTCCTTTTTGCAATAGCCTTCATTGCATATATACCTAACAGCCAAAGACCATTTTACATCAAAGCCAAAGGTGCCAGAAGCCAGTTCTAGTTATCCTTCCTTTGTAAGCATCATGACACTCCTCCTAGAAACAGAAATCACAATCATGTGGTTTAAAGTCCCCAGAAAAAGAAAATGAAAAATACAGTATCAGTGAGGTATTAGTATATGCTGCTGGAGACATTTGTATTATTACTTATCACAAGTATCTTACCAAGACCAAGGCAAATCATCAATGCCACTCACGTAACAAACAAGGTTTGAAAGATGATGTAGAATTCTCTATAACTCCTAAGACTTTTAACAAGCAAAACTACTGATCTGGATATCAGAGCTATGCAGATACATTCTTATCTCAGTAAAACATCTGAAAATGCAGGAATTAAACCTCCTAGTACAGGCTTCATCTCCTTCAACATACACTTTAAACTCCTTAATAAGGTACTGTATCCACTGTGATTGGCCTTTGTCAATCACTCTCATAACACTTAGTCTTTTAATCTATGTCAACAATTAATTGTTTATTGTTCTATACAGGCCCTTAGCTATTAATCCATGATCAAATGTCTATCCAAACAAAAAGAAAACTTCTACAACTATGCCACTTGTCATCATAAAAGCAATAACAACAATATCTTTCCAAAAGCAAATGCATAAATAAAATTTAATGGTGAATTTTCAGAAAATGTATTTTGCATTATGGCTCTAGTCCTTTGCTTTTGTACATATTACAATGTTAGAAGTTTACTATTTACTTTCGTATTACAGCAAATCTGATGTTACTCAAAGTATTTGCGTTATCTCAGGATGCTGTAAGAACTATAATAACTCAAGGTTGAAGACACATAGAAGATACATAAAGACACATCTATAGCTTTTGAGAGCAAAAGTCTTGTACCTTTTACCGTAAGTATTTCATTCCATTGTACAGGGAATTGCTCTATATAGACTCAAAGCTAACTCAAGAGCCCCTACCCATTACAAGGTGCCCAGGCCTGGTTATTGTTGTAAGGTTTGGTGGAGTTGAGTGTGACCCATAGTGACCCTATGAGCAACAAATCCGAATCCTGTCCAATCCCCCATCATTCTCACAATCTCTGAAATACTAAGTCCCATTGCTTCATTCACTCAATCAGTTTATTTCCTGCAGGGTCTTCCTCTCTTTTGCTGATCCTTCACATTTCCAAGCATGATGTCTCTTAGCAACATGCCCAAAGTATGTGATAAAGCTTTCTCATCATTGACTCCTAGGAAGCATTCTGACTACATTTTCTCCAAGGATATCTTTTAATTATTTTTTTTTTCTGTCAGTCCATGGGATATTCTGTACTCTTCTCCAACACAGCTCAAAGACATCATTGTTCTTCATTGTCCAGCTCTCAGATGTATAAAAACAGATCATAGCCTAAATCAGACATATCTTAGTCTTCAAGCTGACATTATTTTTCTTTCTTTATAATAAGAGTTATATTTCCCATAATGCCTCAAACTTGGGATGTTTGTTCTTTATCCAACAAGATACATATCTATGATATTTATATCACAAACATGAAGCAAAAGCAATCTTACAGAGGTTATAGGACTTGCCAAGAAACTTCACGAACAAAAAGTCTGTGGTAATCAGGCTCTAGATATAGAGCTTCAATGTGAGGCAGTTACAGTGGAGGCAGTAGAGGTAAAATCATAATACTTCTATTTTGTGGATTTATTTTAACAATCCAAAGTTTTCTGACTTTTACTCTGTTGTCCTATTAAAGAATTTTATTAGTCCTTGCTTTAAGTGCTCTCCTTGAAATACTTAATTTGTTTTTCTTGTATTGATTTATAATAAATATGCAGAGAATTTTTTTTAATGTTTGTATGCAACAAATAGGAAGTTCTGGTGGCTTAGTGATAAGGAACTGCTCTGCTAAGACAGACACTTGGTTCGCAACCACCAGGAGAAAGATAGACAACTTCCTCTAATATGATTTATTGCTTCTGAAAACCCAACAAAGGGTCAATTCTGAGTTAACAGTATACAACAACAACAACAAATATAACAAACAGCCATATTTTCAGGGATAGAAGTTAAATATTTATTTAACATTGTGCCTATTTAATGTTTAACTACTTCCACTATTGAGCGCCCATTACTCCATCAATAATAGCATACTCTTAGTCTCTAAAAACCAGACGAAACTCTGGTGGCCTAGTGGTAATGACCTACACCACAGTTCCTAAGGCATGAGGTTGAATATATCAGCTGCTCTGCATAAGAATAATGACAATCTCCTCCTGTGCAATTAACTGCCTCTGGATACCTATTGGAGGATCAGCTAATGCTCAATTCTGACTCAATGGTAAACAACAGTTCCTAAAGCAGTTACCTTCCATACAAAATTATATTCCTTTATTTATGAATGGTCAAAACATGTTGTTTTTTAGTGGAAAAATAATAAATTGTTAGTTTGCTTTCTTTATCTTTATTTCATGTTATTCTTACCTCAATTTCCTACCTCATTTTTTGGAAAAACTTTCTTAATTTATATTGTCTAAACTGGGTTGGATTAAGGAAACTCATGGGGCCTAGAGAATAGAAAGTTACACTATCAGTCCAAAGGTAAGCAGTTCAAATCCAGAAGCTGCTCTTAAGAAGAAAAATGGGCAGTCTCATCTTGTGAAATTTGTAGCCTCTGAAAGTACACTGGAGGGTCAGCTATGAGTCAGTTCCAACTTGATGGTAATACAATTGAGGAAACAAGGTGTTTTGTTTTGGTTTTGGGTTTTGGAGGTTTTTTTATTTCTTTTCATTCTCATTGTTGTCTTCTCATCTCATTATTTATTTTTTACTATTGTTTTTGATTAACATTGAGTCAATCATGATTCATAGCAACCCTATGAACAAAAGGCATGAAATCTTTCTATAACTATCGCCACTTATCAAAGTCCATAGAATTTCCAGGGGCATGTTTTTTTTTAGAAAATGGATGCCACTCCCGCTTCCAATGTTTGCTATCTCATTACCCTTTTATGAAGAAATGCAAGATAGAACAAAAAAGGAGGGGAGGAGAGAAGAAGAAAAAGACAGCAGAAGGAGAGAGGAGAAATATGATGGGAAGAAGTCTTTTAAGCTGTTCAAGAAGTACTACTAATTTTAAATAACAAATAGCATGTGGTCTGACAGGAGCTCAAGAGCATAAAACCACAAAAACCTCCCAAATGTTTAAAAAGAATTATCTACTTAAAATACTATTGTGATAAGAATGATGACCAAAAAAAAAGAATGAAATAAAAACAAACAAGATCGGAGAATGTAGTTTTTGAAGACTTTCTGGCATTTGAAGCAAATAAGGGAAAAGCTGATAGAAAGGCACATATACAAAGAGCCTCATCACAAATTTAATATAGAAGAGGACCATAGATAAATGGCCAAAATGTTCATAATCCCAACTCATGAGCTCTCTGTTTATTTTAGTAACAACACATGAACACAGCTCATCTGCTTTGATATTATTTTGTTGTAATTTGTTCTAATAGAGCATGATTATGGCAATCAAATTCTGGAACTAAATTATACTAATTTAAAATTTCCACAGAAATAGTCATTTATAAATCTTGAAAATCTGGGAAAGCATGGCATTGTTCCAAATTGTAGGAGCTATGATTAGTGCTGTTTTGCAAAAGATGACTTTCTGGGTCTGTAAATGTGATACAGCCTACGAAGTTGATTTGTGTTTTAATATTTTTTGAGATTTTCTAAATTTTTAAAATTCATTTCATACTTATGGTCCTCTGATAATTAAAAAAGTGCTTCTGAGGAAAAACTGTATGATATTTGGTAAAAGTGATTTAAACTAAAACATATTTCTAAAGGGGAAGAAATACTTTGGTGAAAAAAAAAATCACCAAACATTCTCTATTAGAATATCATAGAACTAAGTAAGATGGCAATTGCCTCTCAGACTCAAGAATGATCATATTGTACTTATATCCTTTCTTTATACTTTCAATTTATACTGAGAAATAAAGTGGTATCAGGATTGAAAGATTCATAAACAACCTATATATGTAAATAACACAATCATACTTGCAGAAAGTGAAAAAGACTTGAAACACTTGCTGGAGAGGATCAAATACTACAACCTTGAATATGGAAGGCACTCAACATCAAGAAAACAAAAATCCTCACCACCAGGCCAATAGACAACAACATGATAAATGGAGAAAAGATTGAGACTGTCAAACTTTGTTTTTTTAAATTTGGATCCACAATCAACATCTATTGTAGCAGTAGTAAAAAAAAAAATGAAAAAAAGGTCAAGAAACATTTTACATTGGGTAAATCTTCTGTTCAGGACTTTATTAAAGAGCTCAGCGGCTCAAATCTAGTAGAAGTTTCGTTCCTAGACTGAAGTCTTTCACAAAAACATACATTGCTCTAAGTTTATAAAGTTTTAAATAGTAAAGGTTCAAACAAACACAATATTAACTTAGAAGAAATGTCTCATGAGCTGCTTCCAAAAGTCACAGCCATAAAAATCTGTAGAGTACAGTTTTACATTGATATATGTTGTTGTTGTTGTGTATCATCAAGTGGAAACTAACCCATAGCTGACCCTCCAGCAGGTTTTCAGAGGCTGCAATCACACAGGAGGAGGATGCCCATCTTTCTCCTATAGAGCTGCTATTAGATTTGTACTGCATACCTTTGGCAACACATTTCCTTACTATGACGTACCCGTTCTTCTCCCATGGGCGAGCTGGTGAATTTGAAGAATTTGCCTCTGGGATTGAAACACAGCTTCTTATCACTAGGCCACTAGAGCTCCCTCAACAAAAAGCCACCAGAACTCCCAAAGATCATCATAGTCAAAATTATTTTTTAATCAAGTAAAAATAAATAGCAGGAATACAAATGAGCACATTATTACCTTCATAATTTGTTCTACTTAGTAGCACAGAGGTTGCAAAAAGGAATAATTTAGCAATGACCCAAGTGTTTGATCTGCTTCATGGTTTCCATTATCATCTATTTCTCTTTAATCCAGTTCCCCAACTCTTCTAGGTCACTTATTCAGTGGTTTGCTGGGAGGTCTCACAGAGATTTAAACCCATCAAGGAAACGACTCATACAACCATAGGTGATACAGACCTATGTGGTAGAGAGACTGGTGAGCAATGGGCCAGGCACAGTAGGATATCATGTCCCAGGTAAGCAAGAATCCCTAAGAAACAGCTACCAGTGATCTCCTATGAGCTTATATAGGCCTCGTAGCAGAGTAGAACTTCCAACACACCTTATTCCTATCTCCTCAATACATTACCTACTGCATCACAAAATAAACAATTAATGCAGTATTTGTCCTTATGGGACTGAGTTAGTTCACTCAGCATAGTGCTCTCCAGTCCCTCCTAAATTAAGGAGTAATTTACGAAATCATTGCTTCTGAATGCTGCATATTATTCCATTGTGTGAATGTAACATAATTTCTCAATCCATTCAATTGTGATTGGACATTTGGGCAGTTTCTCTGTTCTTGTGATGGTGAATAATGCTGTACATTGGTGTACAAGTCTTTATATGTGTCTCAATTCTCATTCTCTCAGAATATATTCCAAGTATTGGAATAGCTGAGTCATTTGGAATTTCTATGTTCAGCTTTGTGAGGAAACTCCAAACTGCCTTCCAAAGATATTGTACCATTTTACAATCCCACCAACTTGGACCAAGAGGCAGTCTTCAGAACAGAGCAAGGAAACACTGCATGGTTTAAAATTAGGAAGGGCTTATGCCAGGGATGTGTCCTGTCTCCATACCTTTCAACCTGTATACAGAAGAAATTATCCGGGAGGCTGGGCTGTATCAGGTGAAATTCAGCATCAGGATTGGTGGAAGATCTATCAACAGTCTGAAGTATGCAGATGACACAACCCTGCTCGCTGAAACTGAGGAGGACCTGAAGCACTTGCTACAGAAGGCCAATGACTGCAGCCTTCAATATGAATTGAGGCTCAGTATCAAGAAGACAAAGATTCTCACCGCTGGACCAACTGGCAGCATCAGGATGGATGGTGAAGAGATTGAGATTGTTCGCAGCTTTAGTCTGCTTGGCTCCACAGTCAACACTCTTGGCACCAGCAGCCAGGAAATTAAAAGACGTGTTGCGATGGGAAAGTCTGCTGTTAAGGACCTCTCCAAAGTTCTGAAGAGCAATGGTGTCTCTGGAGACTAAGGTGCGTCTGATACAGGCCATGGTCTTTGCAGTCACTTGCTATGCATCAGAGATTTGGACAATGACTAGAGAGGATAGAAGGATAATTGATGCCTTTGAGCTGTGGTGAAAAGAGTATTGAGAGTACCATGGACTGCTAATAAACAGATTCATCCAGGAGAGAGTGAAATCAGGCTTCTCCTTGGAGGCAAGGATCCTGAAGCTTCATCTGACATACTTTGGTCATGTTGTAAGGAGAGACTGGTCCCTGGAGAGGGACATCATGCTTGAGAGGTTGAAGGGCAGGCACAGGAGGGGAAGGCCCTCTATGAGGTGGATAGATTCAGTGACTGGGGTAATCAGGATGAGTATGTCGGAGACAGTGCGATTGGCACCGAAAAGAGTAGAGTTTAGGGCTTTTGTACATAGGGTCTCTATGAGTCACAAGTGACTCAATGGCACATAACAACAACAACAACATCTGGCCACATTCTTTCCAACATTTATTATTTGTTTTCATGTTAACTTTGTCACTGCTACTGGAGTGAGATGGTATCTCCTTGTGGTTTTGATTTTCATCTATCTTATTCTCAATGATTTTGATATTTCTTTGTCTATTGGCCATCCAAATATCTTCCTCTGTAAAAATTCTTTCCATGCCTTTTGCTCATTTTATTATGGTATCAGTCTTTTCCTTGTGGAGATCCTGCTGTTGTTGTTGTTATGTGCCGTCGAGTTGTTTGCGACTCATAGCAACCCTATTTACAACAGCCCTAAACCCTGCTCTATCCTGTACCAATCACATTGCCTCTGACACATCCATCCAGATTACCCCAGTCACTGAATCAATCCGCCTCATAGAGGGTCTTCCCTTCCTGCGCTGTCCCTCTACTCTACC
>NW_006399872.1:10783586-10799312 GCF_000299155.1 Elephantulus edwardii
TCAGTCATAGTTTGTTATGATCCACACAGTCAAATGCCTTTGCATAATCAATGAAACACAGATAGACATTCCTCTGGTATTTTCTGCTTTCAGCCAAGATCCATCTAACATTAGCTATAATATTCCTAGTACCACAACCTTTTCTAAATCCAGCCTGCACATGGCAGTTTTCTGTTGATCTGTTGATCCAGTTGTTTTTTGATAATTTTCAGCACAATCTTGTTTGCATGTGATATTAATGATATTGTTCAATAATTTCCATACTCTGTTGGGCCACCATTCTTTGGAATAGGAACAAATATCAATCTCTTCCAGTCAATTAGGCAATGGGGCTGTCCTCCAGATTTCTTTGCAAAACTTAGTGAGCACATCCAGGGCAGCATCTGAAATACATCTGATGAAATATGTCAATTGATATGCCATAAATTCCTGGAGCCTTGTTTTTTGCCAATTCTTTCAGAGCAGCTTTAACTTACTTCTTTCATCATCTTAGGCTCTTGCTCATAAGATGTTTCATTAAATTCTTCTGTGTTAGCCAATTCCTTCTGGTACAATGACTCTTATACTAATTCCATCTTCTTTTAATGCTTCTTGAATCATTTAACATTCTGCCCAAAGCATCTTTAACTATTGCTGTTCATGGCTTGAATTTATTTTTCAATTCCTTCAACTTAAATACTGAATGACTTTGGCCCTTTCGAATTTTTTTTTACTCCAGCTCTTTACATATTTCATTAAAATACCTTGCTTTGTCTTCTGAGCTGCCTTTGAAGTTTTCAGTTCAGCTCCTTACTTTCTTGATTTCTTCCTTTAGCTTTGGCTTCTTGGAACTCTAATGCAATATTCAGAGTTTCACCAGCATCTATCTTGGTCTTTTCTTCCTCTTCAGCCTTTGTAATGATCTTTTGCATTCTTCATGGATGATATTCTTGATATCCTCGTATACCAACAAGAAGAATCTATATAGAGCAAAGAATAAAACAACATATTTTTCTGTTTCAAGATGGATCTGGGCTAAAGGCAGAAAATAGCAAAAGAATATCTATTTGTGTTTTATTGTCTATGTAATAATATTTGACTAAATGAAAACAAATTATTGCTAATATTGAGAACAATAGGAATCCCAGACCATTAACTATTCTTGTTGAGGGTTTTGGGTTTTTTGTTTGTTTGTTTGTTTGTTTTAGGTACTGTCAAGTCGAGTATGACTCAGAGAGACCTGATGAACAAAAGATCTGAACCCTGTTCTATCCTGAGCCTTTCTCACACTTTCTGACACACAAGACCCCATTGCAGTAGTCAGCATGTCAGTCAACCTGGTTGAGGATCTTCCTCTCTTTCACTGACCCTCCACCCTTCCCAGCATCATGTCTTTCTCTACGGAATAGCCCCTTCTAGTAAAATGCTCAAAGTATGTGAGGTGAAGCCTTATCATTCCTACCTCCAAACAGCACGCCACTGAAACCTCTCCAAGACATATCTGTTTGTTCTCTTGGCTATCCATGAAATGTTCAGTGCTCTTCTCCAACACCACTGCTCAGAGACATCAATTCTTTTTCTGTAATCCTTATCCATTTTTCAGTTCTCAGATGCATATCTAATAATTGGAAAGACTATGGCCTGAATCAGATACACCTTAATCCTCAAACTGACTTCATTACTCCTCAATAATATGGAAAGGTTCCTAATGACAGATTTTCCCAGTGCATTGCATCTCCTTATTTCCTGACTGCTGGTAACATTAGTGTTAATTTTGGATCCAAGCAAGAAGCTGTTGACAGTTCAATCTCCTCTCTATTTATGATTACACTGCCTTAATTATGCTCATACAAACCTATACCTAGATTAAGAAGCTGTTGTATGAACAGAACAAGGAAACCATGGATGGTTTAAAATCAGAAAATATATATGTCGAGGATGTATTCTTCCTACATATCTATTCAATCTGTACACCAAAGAATTAACTTGAGAAGTTGGACTCTATGAAGAAGAATGTGGAATCAAGATTGGGGAAAATCTCATTAAAAACCTATTTTATGCATGTGGTACAACCTTGCTTGTTCAAAGTGAAAAGGATATGAAGCACTTACTGCAGAAGATTAAAGATTACAGTCGTCATTATGACTTGTATTTCAGCTTCAAGAAGATAAAAATTCTCTTCACTGGAGCATTAACTACTATCATGATAGTTGGAAAAAGGAATTCAGCTGTCAAATATTTCATTTTACTTGAACCTGTTATGGATACATATTGCACTGCACAAGTTGCCTGTCAGGGACTCTCCAAATCACTGAGGAGCAATCATGTCAACTTGAAGAATAAGGCATACCTGATTCAAGGGACTTTTTTTCAATCATTTCCTACGCAACTGAAAGCTGGACAATGAAGAAGAATTATAGAAGAACTCATGCCTTAAAGCTGTCATTTTGGAGAAGAGTGTTAAGTATCCCACACACTGCCAAAAGAACAAACAGATCAATTTTGAAGGATAGAAAAGTCTCATTTCAACTACTTTAGGCATGTTGCTAGAAAAAAACTATTCCTTGGAGAAAGCTATCATGCTTGGGAAGGTGAAGGGTGAATGAAAGATAGGAAGACCCTCAAAAGATGGACTGACACTGTCACTGCTCCAATGAACACATGTGTGTCAGAGATGATGAGGATGGCAAAGGATAAGACATGATTCAGATATGTTGCTTATAGAGTTTGCTATGAGTTGTTCTCAACTTGATGGCACCTAGCAACAGTAAAGGTCATATAATTACCTAATGCTGACAATGATTAGCAAATCAATAAATTCTGAAAAGATTTACAAAATATGTTCCTTTAATTTCTAAAAGTTTGTGTTTTTCAGTTCATCTAAAGGCTTTTTTTAAGATGTTGAAAATCTATGTCTGATTGTCATCTCTAAATATTCTTGATATTACAATTTTACCATTAGAAAGACTCATTGTTATCATCATTTTGTCAGTTTATCTTAAATTTGCATTCAATAAATAAACTTGTGATTTTGCATCTAAAAAGGCAGCTTGTGCCATAAATAAAGTAACACACTTTCTTTTTTACCTACGTTGCTCATTTGGACATTCAGTTGTGTTTCATTGGATCCTAACCTGACTACAGGAAAGAATTTTCTCTAACATGTTTCTTTAACGATTTATTGTTAACTTGAATAAATGTCAACCTTGAATTCCATTTTTTTTTTGTTTTTTTTTTCCTACTGACACCTTCAATCTTTTTTTTTTTATGGTGATGTAGCTTGTTAGTTCAGTTGTGGGTTGTTGCTTTGGGTGTGTGTTTTGTTGTGTGAGTTTTTCTTTTCTTATTCTTAAACTATAATCCAAAGGAAAGGCTATAATCTGTTCTTCAATAAGTGCTTTACGTGATCACTGAGTATAGCAAACAAGGTACTGTGATCTGCATAATGTGTGGTTTTGGTGAGTATTCCTCTTTTCGTGTTGTCACATCCTTCTTCTCATAGTCTAGTTTCTTCAGATTATATTCTCAGCAGACATTGTTGTTGTTGTTATGTACCATCGAGTCATTTGTGACTCATAGCAACCCTATGTGCAAAAGCCCTAAATGCTGTTCTATCCTGTGCCAGCCAACCTAGCCATCTCAAATGCTCTCATTCCCACCACCCCAGTCATAGAATCGATCCATCTCATTAAAGGTCTTCCTCTCTTTCGCTGTCCCTCCACTCTGCCAAACATGATGTCCCTTTCCAAGGACTCGTCCCTCCTTGCAACATGCCAAAGTATGTCAGAAAAAGCTTCAGAATCCTTGACTTCAAGGAGTATTCCGGCTTCACCTTCTCCAGGACTAACCTGTTTGTTCTCCTAGCAGTCAATGGGATATTCAGCACTCTTCTCCAGCTCAAACCACAGCTCAAAGGCATCAATTATCTTTCTATCATGCCTATTCACTGTCCAAGTCTGATGCATAGCAAGCAATTGCAAAGACTACAGCCCAGATCTGGTACACCTTAGTCTCCATCCTGACGTCATTGCTCTTCAGTACTCTTGAGAGGTCCCTCACAGCTAACTTTGCCAATGCAATTCATCTCTTGATTTCCTGGCTGCTGTTACCAAGAATGTTGACTGTGGAGCCAAGTAAACTAAAACTGTTAACTATCTCAATCTCTTCACCATTCATACTGATGCTGCCAATTGGCTCAGTGGTAAAAATCTTTGTTTTCTTGATGTTGAGCTTCATTCCATGTAAGAGGCTGCAGTCCTTGACTTTCTGCAGCAAGTGCTTCAGGTCCTCCTCAGTTTCAGCGAGCAGGGTTGTGTCATCTGCATAACGCAAGTTGTTGAGGACTCTTCCACCAATCCTGATGCCACATTCCTCCTGCTTCAGCCCAGCATCTCTGGTGATCTCATCTGCATACAGATTGAAAAGGTTTGGAGACAGAATACATCCCTGACCCTTCTTGATTTTGAACTATGTAGTGTCTCCTTGCTCTGTTCTGAAGACTGCCTCTTGGTCTTATTTAAACCAAGTATAGGTTTCCCATTAGCACAATCAAATGTTCTGGGATTCACTGGTCAGCCACAGCTTGTTGTGATCCACACATTCAATGAAGCACAGATAACCATTCTTCTGATATTCTTTGCTTTCTGCCAAGATCCATCTAACATTAGCTTTAATATCCCTAGCTCCACGACCTCTTCTAAATCCAGCCTGCACGCCTGGCAGTTCTATGTTGACATATTGTTCCAGATGTTTTTGGATAATTTTCAGCAGACTCTTTCTTGCATGTGATATTAATTATATTGTTCAATAATTTCCGCACTCTGTTGGGTCATCTTTCTTTGGCATGGGAACAAATATCGATCTTGTGGGCCAGCTGGCTGTCCTCCAGATTTATTGGCACAACTTAGTGAGCACATCCAGGGCAGTGTCTGTTTGTTGAAATATGTCAATTAGTATGCTGTCAGCTCCTGGAACCTTGGTTTTTGCCAGTTCCTTCAGAGCAACTTGAACTTCCCCCATCATTAACAAAAAGGTTTCCCTTAATTCACATAACTTATATATTTTTTAAATTAAACATGTTAAGTTGTACAATAGGCCCATACTTATTAATCTACAGTGTAGCCAAGTTTTGGCCTCTGAATGGAAATGCTTGCTGTATACTCAAATTACTAGCTATTTATAAAAGACAACTATGTCTGAAATGGCTTGCCTCTATGAACAGTACTCAAGTTTTTCATTCATAGGGTTGCTATGAGTCATCTACAACTTGAAAACACCTAACAATAACAATGTTTGAAATACTTTTATCATTGGGATATCTTTTACAGAACAATTTACAGAAATAACACAAGGCAACTTTTATCAAATAATAGTATTCAGGAATATTTTGTTCAGCTAAAGTCTTAATTTCAGTTGTAAAAACTATCTATCAGAAATCTTAAAAGATATAAAAGTTTTTACAAATGTCCTAAGAAATCTAAAGCTAATTATTATTTTAAATACAAAACCCCACATTTTTTAAATAGCTTGGCATTTGATCTCTGTTGTCTATGTATATACGTTAGTTTTTCTCTAACTAGTAATTTAGGCTACTTACACTAGTTATTTTCTATTAGTAATATTGTTTCATTATTTCTATATTCTGTTGGATCACTTTTTTCTTTTGAATGCCAATGAACACTTATCTCTTCTAGCCATTCCGAAGTTTGGGCTTTATGAGGAGGAATGTGGCATCAGGATTGGAGGACGATTCATCCACAACCTACAATATGCTGATGACATAACCTTGTTTGTTAAAACTGAGGAGGACCTGAAGCACTTGTTGAAGAAGGTCAAGGATGGTAGTATTCAGTATGGATTGAAATCCAATATAAAAAAAGACAAAGATTCTTACCATTGGGCCAATGGGAAGCACCATGACAGATGCAGAGGAAATTGAAGTTGTTAACAATTACAGCTTGCTCAGCTCCGCAATCAACACTCTTGGTATTAGCAATCAGGAAATCAAAAGATGAATTGCACCAGGAAAATTATCTGTCAGGAAGCTCTCCAGAATACTGAGAAACAACGATATCAGTGTAGAGACTAAGGTGCACTTCATCCAGGTCATGGTATTTGCAAGTATTTGCTGTGCATCAGTGACTAAATGTGAGAGAAGAAACACAATACCTTTGTGTTGTGGTGCTGGAGAAAAGTCTTGAACTGGGATCACCAACAAATAGGTCTGTTTTGGAGAAGGTGAACCCAAGTTTTTCCTTGGAGGCTAGGATTTTGAAGCTCCATCTCACACACTTTCAACATATGACCAGTCCTTGCATATGGACATCATGCTCACAAGGGTGGAAGGGCAGCGCTAAAAAGGAAGACCCAGATGAGATGGATTGGTACTGTAAATGGGACAATGGGGATAGGTGTGTCAGGTCAGTGAGACTGGCTTCAGAACTTGATGGTACATAACAACAATAACAACAACAAGAACAATAGTCTGTTCTGGTAATTGTCTTCAGTATCTGTTGGTAGAGCCTAATAAGCAAGCCCAGGGTTGCATTTGTTTGTTAAAACATTTCAACAGGTTTTGAATCAATTCCTGACACCTTATTTTTTTTCACAATGCCTCTAATGCAAATTGAACTTCTTTCTTCATCACCACTGGTTCTTCTTCATATGATACTTCCTGAAATGCTTGTGTGTTGATCAATCATTTTGGAATATTAACTGTGGTTTTTTTCATCTTCTTTTGAGGATTGTTGTATTCTTGTATTTTGATTGGTTCAGTATTTTGCCCAAAGAATCCTTCAGGACTGCAACTTGAGGTTTGAATTTACTTTTGAACTGAAGTTACTTTTCAACTTAAGAAATGCTATATGTATTCTTCCCTTTTGATTTCCTAACTTCAGTTATTTGCATACTTCCTTAAAGTATTTTCTTTGTCCTCTTGAACTGTCTTTTGAAATCTGTTCATCTGTCTTTCACTATTTTTTCCCTTCCTTTTGGCCTCTGTATGTCCTAGTTCAAGTTATAGAGTCAGGTCTTACTTTCATTTTGTTCTTTTCTTTCTCCTCAGTCTTTGTCATGACCTTTAACTTTCTGAATAGATGTTATCCTTAGTGTTATTACACATTTCTTCTGGTCTTCAATCATTAGTGCATCAAATCTGTTCTTGAAATAGTTTTTAAATTCTGATAGAATATATTTGAGATTGTATTTTGGTACTCATGCATTTTTTGAAATTTTCTTTAGCTTTAATTTGAATCTGATATGAGTAATCAATGGTTTTATCTGTATTCAGCTCCTGGCTTAGTTTTAACTGCTTATATTGAGAGTACCCATCAGATCTTTCCATAGGCTTTGTTGGTTTGATCTCTCTGTAGTTCAATAGGTGAAATCCATGTGTAGCGTCTCCATTTACATTGTTTTTTATAAATAAGGTGTTGCAATGAATAAATAATTGACTGTAAGAAAACCTTCATGTCTGTCACCAAGTCTGTATATTCCACTTATTAGCCATTTGTTTGAAACTCTTGAAATAGTCACCAATTGTTATTAATGCATCTTTTTTTCATGTTGTGTCAATTTCAGAGTGCAGAAATTGGTAAAAGTCCTTGATTTCTTTACCTATATCTTTAGTGGTTGAAGTGTGTATTTGAATAATAGTTATGTTAACAGGTCTTCCTTATCTAGATATCCTATCACTCGCAGCACTGCACTTCAAGATAGGTCTTGAAATGTTCTTTTGGACCATGAATGTTGATGTGACATCTCCCTCTTCAATTTGTCATTCCTGGCTTAATAGATTATGTGATTTTCTGATTCAAAGTGGTCAACACTAGTTCATCTCAGCTTTCAAATGTTGATCTTTATGAACTTCATTTCACTTTCTGGCAACTTTTTCTTAGGGAGCTCTGGTGACCTAGTGATAAAGAGCTACACTGTCAACCCAGAAGCATGTGGTTGGAATCTGGAAATTGCTGGCTTTCTGTGGAAGAAAGATGGGCAATCTCCTTCTCATACTGCCTCTGAAAATCTGCTGTAGGGTCAGCTATGAGTCAGTTCAGACTCTGTGGTACATAACAATAGCAACGGCAACAACAACAACAATTTTTATTAGATTCTTCTTCTTTGTACATTTCAAGTTCCAATTATTGCTGGAGATTTGCAGCTGTTTCTTCTTTCTTTTTTATAACAAACAATATACAATCTTATTTCCTTGGATAGGTAAATTAACAAGGAGCATCAATGATATAGGCCAACACATTGAATGCAGCTATAGACTTAAACATAGTGAAGAATGTGAATATGGTGCAGAATCTGGCAAGATTTACATTTTCTCTACAAAGTATACCCATTCATTGGAGTGACTTGAGGGCACTCAAGTTCAGTCTGAACTGAACCATAGCTGATTCTCCGATGGGTTTTCAGAGGCAGTTAATCGCATAGGCAGAGATTGTAAATTCTTTTCCCTTGGAATAGCTGGTAGCCTCAAACTATGTGCCTTCAGGTTTGCAGCACATCTTCTTGTTACTAGGCCGCCAGAGCTTCCTGATGTTTGTGTAGTATATCTTCTAAAATTCATACAAATGAGAAAAAATCATGTCTTATATTAAAAGTGTGATTATTTTAGGTGGCATCTAATCAGTTCTTGCTTTTAAAAATAAATCAACTTAGTATTTCTGATTTTTAATCATAATCAGTTTGTTAACATAATTGTGAGATATAAATGTATTATTATACAACTTGGATTCTATTTATTATCTCTTCTTTGGTTCTCTCTTTCCTCTTTTCTCACTTATGAATCTTTTTAATATATTTCAGATTTTTGCAAATTTGTCTATTGACATTTAGTGACAAAGGGATTTAGAGTGGCTTTAATAATAGGCTCAAAAAAGGATCAATCATAAGGATGATGCAGGACTGAGCAACTTTTTGCTTTGTTTTATACAGGGTAACTTCTGGTTAGAACAACAGGCTCCATAGCATCTAGGAACAACTGCAATTAGATCAGGCCAGAGGAGCATGGGTTATAAATACAGTAACTTCTGGCTCACATATTTTAAGAGGCTGATTCAGAAACAAGCACACATCTGGGAAGGGGAATCATATAAAGAAAAGAACCAAGAGGTACATTAGGCTTCCTACAAAGGAGTTTTGACATAGCCAAGATGCTAATTTGAACTTATAAATTGAGAACTCTGAAAAAGAATTTGTGATACTTATAGCTGTCATCAAATATGGTAGATTTGTCCTAGGAGTACTAAGAAACTAAGACAAAGTTCCATAGACTATGATGACCAACTCACTGCCAGTGGGTTTCTTGACATTTGTACATTGATTTTACATTGATAAGTGATGGATAACATTAATTGGAGTGGATTCTGTGTGTATACTTGTGTTGCTATATGAATATGGTAAGAATCAATGTTGAAAGGGATGTCTGGTGGCCTAGTGGCAAGAAGCTACAGTGCAATCCTGAAAGCCTGTGGTTCAAGTCCACCAGAAGCTCTGCTGGAGAAGGAGGGGTAATCTCCTACTGTGCCAGTTGTATCTGACCTGACAGTACACAAAAAGAAAAAAGAAAACAAACACAAAAATCCAAATAAATCAATCTTGAGTAACTCAAATGAGCATATGGAAAATGAGAAGAAGATTTGCCATCGAGTATCCTGGGATTCATAGCAACTCTATGTAGAATAGCTCTGAAGCCTGCTGTATCCTGAGTCAATATCACTGACTCCTATATACCTAAACTCATTGCCCCAGTAATCATGTAAATTCATCTCTTCTGGGGTCTTCTTTTTTTGTACTGTGCCTCCACCTTTCCAAACATGATGTCTTTGGCCAAGGACTGGTCCTTCCAGGATATGTGCCCAAAGTATGTGGTACAGTCAAAATCCTTCCTCTGAGGGAAAACTTGGTTTCACTCTCTCCAAGACAAACCTATTTGTACTCCTGGATGTCCATGGAATGTTCAAGACTCTTCTCCAGCACCATGATAAAGGCATCAATTCTTCTATTATTGTTCATCATTGTCCAGCTCTCTGATGAAAAGCATGTAATTTCAAAGACCATGGCATGGATCAAGAGTATCCTAGTCTCTAGAGAATGCTTAGAATAAACTATAAGATACGGTAACTGAGCTATCAAATACGGAAACACAAAGGAGGAGGATCACTTGTAAAGAGACACTAGTGATTGTAACATGAAATGTGAGAAGCATGAATATAGGAAAACTGAGCATTGTCAAGAAAGAAATGGAGCAAGCAACAAATGATGGTGAGATTGTGGAGAAACTGGAACCCTTATTCACTATTGGTGGGAGTGTAAAATGGTGCAACATTGTGGAAGGTGATATGGCACTTTCTCAAAAAGTTGCAAATAGATATACCATTTGACCCAGCAATTACACTACTGGGAATATACCCCAAAGAGACCATAACTACCACCCAAGCAGATATATGCACACCCATGTTTATCGTGGTTTTGTTCACAATAGCAAGAAGTTGGAAACAACCTAAGTGCCGATCAACAAACGAATGGATAGAGAAGCTGTGGTATATTCACATAATGGAATACTATGCTGCATTGCAAAACAAGGAACTCATGCAATATTATTCAAAATGGGTGACCCTGGAGGACATTATGCTGAGTGAAGTATCTCAGTCACAAAAGGACAAATACTGCATGGTGCCACTGTTGTAAAACAGGACTGACCTCGGGGTTGGGAGCAGACTGAAAAAGACGGGTTCAACAATACTAATGTATACTGCATTGAAACAGATGTGGGAGAAAACTGTTTAAAAGGGATATGTGATTAGGTATTTTTGTCATGATAGGAGTCCAGAGCAAAGGCTGTATAGTGGAGTGGACCTGGGGGGGAGGGATTGTAAAACAATGAAAGAATTTTTCTTTTACTTTTTTAAAAGGGTAGTGTGCTAGGGGGGAGGGTTAAGAGGGGAGAAAAGTGCAACAATGAATGAATCAAATCCAAAGTCTGTAAATTTTCATTGAAATTAATAATATTTTTTTGTAAAAAGAGGAAAAAAAAAGAAATGGAATGGATAAATGTTTACATACTAGGTATTGGCCAAACAAGATGGACTGGCATGGGGCATTTTGAATCAGACAATCATATAATCTAATATTCTGGAGATGAAAAGGTGAGGGGGAAAAGCAAGTTACTTTCATAGTTAAAAAAGCCATTTCTAGATTCATTTTGAAATACAACGCTGTGAGTGGCAAAATGCTATCTATACACATACAAAGAAATCTAGTGAATACCACTACCATTCAAATAAATCTATCAACAGCCAGAGTCAAAGAATAGGAAATAGATTATTACTACAACTTTTACAGTCAAAAATCAATCAAAGAAATAATCAAGATGCATTAATAATAATGGGTGACTGGAATGCAAAAGTTGGAAACAGGGAAGAAGGATCAGTAGTCAGAAATCATGGACTCAGTTACAGAAATGAGGCTGGACATAGAAGGATAAAATTCTGTGCAAGAAATTATTTATTCATTTCAAATACCTTTTGTAAGAAACATAAATGCAGACTATACCTATGGATTCTACCTGATTCCACCAGGAATCGGTTTGATTACATCTGTGAAAAGAATAATTGAAGATGCTCAATATTAGTTGGGAAAATTAGTCTACGTGCTGATTGTGAAACAGACCATCAACTACTTATATGCAAATTCAAACTAAAGCTAAAAGAAGTTTAAATTAAATCCGTAGGAACCAAAATTTGACCTTGTCTATCCCTCCTGAATGTAAAGATCAAGTCAGTAACATCTTTGAGGCCTTGAACACTAATAAATGAAGAATGCATTAGCTGTGGATGGATATCAAGAATATCATCCATAGGGAAGCTCTGGTGGCCTAGTGGCAAGAAGCTGCAACTACAATCCCAGAGGTGCACGGTTCGAATCCACCAGATGCTCTGCCGGGGAAGGAGGGACAATCTCCTCCTGTACCAGTCAGATCTGATTTGACGGTACATGCACACAAAAATAATAAAATAAAATAAATTTAAAAAAAAAGAATATCATCCATGATGAATGTACAAGGTCATTACAAAGACAGAAGAGGAAGAAAAGACAAAGATGGATGTCAGAAGAGACTGTGAACATTGCACTAGAGAACCAGGATGCCAAAACAATGGGGGAAAAGCAAAAAGTTAAGGAGCTGCACAGAAGATTTCAAAGGGCAGCACAGGAAGAAGCAGCAAAGTCTTAAAATGAAATATGTAAAGAGCTGGAATCAGAAATTCAAAAGGGCCAAATTCACTTGATATTTCTTAAGCTAAAGTAACTAAAAAATAAATTCAAACCTCAAGTTATAGTATTTACGGACCTCATGGGCAGCATATTAAATGTCCCAGGTAAAATTTAAAAAAAATGGAAGGAGTATACAGAGTCATTGTACCAAAACAAATTGTCTGACCCAGAAGAATTTCATGAAACAACATACTATCAAGAGCCAAGAGTGATGAAGGAGAAAGTTCAAGCTACTCTAAAGGAATTGGCAAAAACAAGAGCCCAGGAATTGAAGTAATACCAATTGACATACTTACACAAAGAGATGCTACCCTGACCTGCTGATCAGGTTGTGCAAAAAATCTGGAGGACAACTACTTGGCTAACTAATTGGAAGGGATCCAAATTTATTCCTGTCTCAACAAAAGCTGATATGACAGAGTGTGAAAATTATTGTACAATAACACATATATCACATATTGTTGTTGTTATGTGCCTTTGAGTCATTTGCGACCCACGGCGACTCTATGTAAAACAGGCCTAAACCCTGTTCTATCCTGTGACAATTGTACTGCCTCTGACACACCCATTCCGATTACCATAGTCACTGAATCAATCCATCTCATAAAGGCTCTTCCCCTCTTGCGCCGTCCCTCCACCCTCCCAAGCATGATGTCCCTCTCTAAGGACCTGTTTCTCCTGACAACATGTCCAAAGTATGTCAAATGAAGCCGAAGAATCCTTTCCTCCAAGGAGTTGCTTGGTTTAATCCTCTCCAGGATGAATCTGTTTGTTTTCTTGGCAGGCCATGGTACATTCAATACTCTCCTCCAGCACCACAGCTCAAAGGCATCAATTCTCCTTTTGTCCTCCCTAGTCATTGTCCAACTCTCTGATGCATAACAAGTGATTGCAAAGACCATGGCCGGTATCAGATGCACCTTAGTCTCCAGAGAGACACATATATCACTTGTTGTTGTTATGTGCTGCCGAGTCGCTTGCAACTCACAGGGACCCTATGTACAACAGCCCTAAACTCTGCTCTGTCCTATGCCAATCGCACTGTCTCTGACACTCCCATCCAGATGATCCTGAAGGATTAAAATTAAAATGGCTCCTATAGTTCTCAGCTAAGTTAAACTCGGGAATTTTCCACTGCCCTGGGTGTGACCCCGTTTGTGTGCCTAAGAGACTACCCCACACCCAGTGTTCCAGGAAATAGCCTAACTGCAGGGTACCCGTATTCCGAGAATTGGCCAACCACAAGGATTGGGCAAACAAGCTGATGTTTTAAGATTTGCTTGACTGTTAACTGTGCAAAAATATGATAATGTGTAAGTGTGCTGTGTAATCTATGTATGAAGCCAAACCAATGAATTCAAACTGTGCTTTCATTACCCAATGAGAAGCTGACACCCTGTTGTATCCCCTTAGAGTGTATAAAAAGAGCCAAAATTGTCTGCTCGGGGTCGACTCCTCTGTCTCCTGCGAGAGATACGTGTCGACCCGGAGCTCCGCAATAAACCTCTTGCGTTTGCATCAAGCCGGTGTCTTGGAGTCTTGGGTCTTCGCCGTCCGCTTGGAACAGGACCACCAGTTCGGGGGTCTTTCATATGGGGGCTCGTCCAGGATGGGACACGACCACCCACAACTCCTGAGACTAACCCTTGGAGGTAAGAGGATCCTCAAGAGTGAATGAAGTGTGTGTGTGGCGCCACAAAATGAAAGTAAATTGAGAGCGAAACTGAGTGCATGACTATCTGTGAAATTTCTGGTGATTCTGGCGGCTGCAGCCAAGCACCGTAAGGAGCTGGTTGCCAATGGTGGGTAGACGTGCCCGGAGGCCACAAGTCGCAACTCCTGGGGGACGCCCTGAGAGCGAAGTCTGTAACCCTGGCAGTCTTTTATTTGGAAGGGAGAGAGAACGTCTCCCTAATCGAGGATCGGAGAAAAGACCGTTCTGTTAGCCCAGTTGAAGTTGCTTTCGGATGGTTGTGGAACCAGCCAGGTCGCAAGGACACTGGGTTATTTGTGTTTCAGTTACTGTTTCTGTCAGTCTGTGTGTGTGTTCCTCTGTGTCTTTATTTCTTGATGGACATGGGACAGACAGTGACGACTCCTCTCTCTCTCTCACTCTGAGTCACTTCTCTGAAGTAAAGTCTAGGGCCAATAACCTATCAGTGGAAGTCAAAAAGGGACCTTGGCAAACTTTTTGCTCCTCTGAGTGGCCAACCTTCGGGGTAGGATGGCCTCCGCAAGGGACTTTTGATCTAACCCTTATATTGGCGGTAGAAGAATTTGTTTTTCAGGAAGGACCAGACGGCCACCCTGACCAACAACCATACATCATTGTGTGGAAAGATTTAGTTCAGAATCCACCGCCGTGGGTAAAAACCCTAGGTCCCGAAGAAGAATCGCACCACCTCCCCAAGTGCATTAGCCCTAAAAGCCCAAGCCTCTGAGCCCAAAGTCCCGCCAGCTCCAGAGGTTGTACCAACAGCTCCACCCAAAATCTATCCAGAGATCGAGAACCCACCTGAATGGCCTGAAGCGTGCCATAACCCCCCGAACCCCCCTCCTTATCAAGATCAGGTTGACCCCAGTTCCCACAAGTGCCCCACAAGGTCCAGCACAGGGGACTCGCAGCCGGAGAGGGCCGGAAAGCCCAGACTCCACTGTGGCTCTCCCCTTACGAGCCTACGGAGGGCCCCCAGAGCCAGGGCAACTCCAACCCCTCCAGTACTGGCCGTTTTCCTCTGCCGATCTCTATATTGGAAAACTAACCACCCTTCCTTTTCAGACAATCCCACGGGACTCATTGGACTAATTGAGTCCCTCATGTTTTCCCACCAACCTACCTGGAACGATTGCCAGCAGCTCCTTCAGGTCCTTTTCACTACAGAAGAATGGGAGAGAATCCAGACAGAAGCCAGGAAACATGTCCAAGATGCAGCCGGACAGCCAGTCCAGACTCCTGCTGCCATGGACGCGGGGTTTCCTCTCATTCGCCCCAACTGGGATTATAACACCGCCGAAGGTAGGGAGCAGCTATCCGCTTACCGCCGGGCTCTCGTAGCAGGTCTCAGAGGGGCTGCGCAGCGCCCCACCAATTTGGCTAAGGTAAGGGAAGTCCTTCAAGGACCTACTGAACCCCCCTCTGTATTCTTAGAAAGACTAATGGATGCCTATAGGAGATACACTCCCTTTGATCCCGCATCAGAGGGACAGAAAGCAGCAGTAGTTATGGCTTTCATTGGGCAGTCTGCTCCAGACATCAGGAAAAAATTACAGCGCATAGAGGGGTTGCAAGATTTTACATTAAGGGATGTAGTGAAAGAAGTTGAGAAAGTGTACCACAAGAGGGAGACAGAGGAAGAGAAGGCAGAAAGAGAAAAGAAAGACAGAGAGGAATGTGAGGACCGGCGAGACCGCCGTCAAGAAAGGAATTTAACAAAAATTTTGGCCGCAGTAGTAAGTGAAAAAGAAAGA
>NW_006399872.1:10800786-10801324 GCF_000299155.1 Elephantulus edwardii
CTGAGCATCAGACAGCCTTTGACAATATTAAGAAAGCCCTGCTATCTGCCCCTGCCTTCGCCCTGCCGGATCTGACCAAGCCTTTTACGTTATACATTGATGAGAAAAGTGGAGTGGCGAAAGGTGTGTTGTCACAGACTTTAGGACCTTAGAAACGACCCGTGACCTATCTGTCGAAGAAACTCGATCCAATGGCCAGGGGGTGGCCAGTCTGCCTGAAGGCCATTGCAGCTACCGTGGTCCTAATAAAAAATGCAGACAAACTAACCATGGGGCAACAGGTCACTGTCATCGCCCCTCATGCGTTAGAGAGCATCATTCGACAACCACCGGATAAGTAGATAACTAATGCCCGCCTGACCCACTACCAGAGCTTGCTTCTCTCAGATAGAGTGACCTTTAGAGTTCCAGTCATCTTGAATCCAGCGACTCTCCTGCCCGCGGAGGGGGATCCAGAGCCGTGCCATCGATGTGATGAAATACTAGCAGAGGAAATCGGCACCCGGAAAGATCTGAGAGATCAACCCTGGCCTGGGTG
>NW_006399872.1:10802588-10803667 GCF_000299155.1 Elephantulus edwardii
CCACCCCCTCTTACTAGTATGAATATGAGGCACAGTGATGCCAGTTTTACTGATTCTGCATCATTAATAATCCGGTTAAAAGCTTTAGAGATGTGCCAAAAGATGACCTGGCCAATGCTTAGAGAGATTTACAATGAAAAATTGCCCCCCCCCATAATTTCCAGGTTGGAGACAGAGTCTTAGTCTGCCGAAACTGGACCAGCAGCCTTGAACCCCGTTGGAAAGGGCCTTATCAAATCCTGCTGACCACCCCTACAGCTGTTAAAGTAGACGGAGTAGCCACCTGGATCCATGCTTCTCATGTTAAGCCAGCCCCAGCCAATGAAGATGAAGATGAAGAATGGACTCTGGAAAGGACTGATAATCCTTGTCGGCTGCATCTCCGCCGTCACCAAAAGTGCAAGTAACCCTCACCTCCCGTATGTACTAACCTGGCAGCTCGTTGACCCGGATACAGGGATTGTTATAAATAGCACTCAAAAGACTGCTCCTCTCAAAACATGGTGGCCTGACTTATATTTTTGTTTTAGACAGATTAATTATGCAGCCAAATCCAACCCCCCCCCCAACCTAATTCGCAGTTACGGGTTCTACTGTTGTCCAGGAGGAAAGAAAACCAAACGCTGTGGGGGTAGGCAGGATTTCTTTTGCAAGCAGTAGAGTTGTGTTACTTCAAATAATAGAGATTAGAAGTGGCCTACCTCTTCAACTGAAGACCACCTCACTTTCTCCTTTGCTAATCCAGGGCCAGGAAGACATAAGATCATGGAACTATATAAAAATAAACAGTGTTCCCCAAATGACTTAAATCTTATAAAAATACAATTTACTGAAAAAGAAAAAAACTTAGATCCCATGCAATGAAAAAATAGTATGACTTGGAGTCTTGTGTATTATAAGTATGGAGGAGGTGTAGGATCTAATTTTATAGTCAAACTCAACATAAAGAATTTGCCAGGGATACCAGTAGGCCCTAATAAAGTCCTCCCACAATTAGAAGAGAACTTATCACCTCAACACTATCCCCTCGCCCCACCACGTAACCCTCCCAAAACCTCCACATCCCCTCCTCTAACCTC
>NW_006399872.1:10804001-10804460 GCF_000299155.1 Elephantulus edwardii
GTGGTGGGCCTGTAATACTGGGCTTACCCCCTGTGTAGCTACTTCTGTCTTTAACTCCTCTTCTGATTATTGTATACTAGTTCAGCTTTTCCCCAGAGTCTATTACTATACTGATGAGAACTTTCAGAATGAACTCAATGCCTTAACACCCCGTAATAGAAGAAAGCCAATCACTACCCTCGCTATCTTACTAGGGATAGGAGGGATAGCCGCAGGCATAGGAACAGGAACAAGTAGATGGGCAACAGCATTTCCAAGCACTAAAGCAGGCTATGGCAGAAGACCTACGACCCATAGAAAACTCAATCTCGCAGTTAGAAGAATCTCTCACATCCCTATCAGAGGTAGTCATGCAAAATAGAAGAGACCTAGACTTTTCTTCCTCAGAGAAGGGGGTCTATGCGCAGCCTTAAAAGAAGAATGCTGTTTCTATGTAGACCATTCTGGGGCCATAAAAGA
>NW_006399872.1:10807013-10813163 GCF_000299155.1 Elephantulus edwardii
CATTTTGGTCTTCACTTCCTCTTCTGTCTTTGCAATGACTGTTTGCACTCTTCCTGGATGATACCCTTGATATCCTCCCACAACTCATCTGGCCTTCACTCATTAGTGTTCAAAGCCTCAAACCTCATACACCAGCAAAATCCTGCTTAAGATGATCCAAATACTACTGGAGCAGTCCATTAACAGAGAACTACCAGAAATATAAACTAGAATTAGTAGAAGCCATAGTACTAGAGACATTATCACCTCTGTCAGGTGAATTTTGGCTAAAAGCATAGAGTAATAGAAGAATGTCTATTTGTGCTTCAGTTACTATGCAAAGTCATTTAACTGTGTAGAGTAGCTGTGGTATATTCACAGAATGGAATACTACACTGCATTGAAAAACAAGGAACACATGCAATATTATTCAAAATGTGTGAGCCTGGAGGACATTATGCTGAGTGAAATATCTGAGTCGCAAAAGTATAAATACTGCATGATCCCACTCCTGTAAAATGGGACTGATATCAGGGTTGGGGTAAGACTGAGAAAAACTGTATAAATTGTGTATACTGCGCTGAAACAAATGAGGGAGAGAATAACTTAAAAGCGATGTATGATAGGGTATTGTGGTTATCACAAGGGTCCACAATTAAGGTTGCATAGTGGAATGTACTTGGGGTGGTGGGAGGAGTGCGGGGGGTGGGGGAGTTGTGTACCAGTGAGGGAGTTTTTCTTTTCAAAGAGAGGATCGAACTGGGAGCGGGGAGGGAGGGGCCAGGGAAGGAGGACTGGGCAGTGAGAGAAGTGCAGCAATGGATGAATGGAAATCCAAAATCTCTGTAAATGTTCAATGACATTACTAAAAAAAAAATAAAGACCAAGGCATGCCTGATCCCCCCAAATAAAAGAATGCATTGTCTAAGATTTTTTGAGTGGGATATATGAATACTATAATTATAAATTATGAATGAGGTGCCAGAGTAGGAATATTGATGTAATTTGTTTTATTCAATATCATTTATACTTAAAAACAGGGAAAATGCATACATTTAAATTTATAGATTTATTAATATCTTTTAATTGTCTACATTAACAAACTATTTAGAGCTAATGGAAGTAAAATGAACTAAATAAGTCTTAAAACGTCTATTTGTGGGTTAAAAATGTTTGCATTAATGGAAAAGAATGTTTCTAATGTAACTTCATTTATACTCAAAGATTCCTTTGTGCTTATGGTGCTAAGTGCTTAGCGTTCAATGATGAAAGAGACTCTCAGCTCTGGGAAAAATTATTGTCTAATGGAGATGATGAGACTAATAAACAAATCAATTATAGTATGTTCTACTGAGTGCTATGGTAACAGCATGATGAGAGCAGTGATGAGGATGCAGAAACTATTGAGAACAACAAAATATTAGCAGCTTAAAAAGAGAAAAAATGATGTGTTTGATTGTCAATCTTATTACTCATTACATGCACGTTTTCTTATAGTCAAATTTCTTCTCTAATACTTAATACCCTAAAGCTATGTGCATGCTTTTATGTCTCTCTTTCCCATAAAGAGGTATTCGGTGTCTATTTTATACCTAGTAGTCTACAGAAAGTACCACAGAGTGGTAAAAATTAAATTCATCACTAATTAAGCTTTTCGTCTCTCTTCCTCTATTCTATAATAGGGATATTGTTGTTAGGTGCTGTAAAATCGATTATTACTCATAGTCATCCTTTGAACTATGGATCTGAACCCTGCCCTATTTGTGCCATCTTTACTCTTTCTAATAGCTTGAGCCAATTGCTGCAGTCACCATATCGATTCATCTCATTTGGTCCATTCATAGGGTCACTGAGTCATCTATGACTCGACAGAACTTAACAATAACAACAACAACAACAAGAGAGCTCAGTTGGCCTAGTGGACAGAAAATGATGCTACCAAACCAAAAGTAGGTGATTTTAATCTGTGGCCCTCAGCCCTGGTTTTAATTGTTTTCGGTCAAACATTCTAAGTGGCATAGCACTGGTATGTCCATTTGTTGTACAGAGTTAACTTGTGACTGCTGTGATGCTGAACACTGTGACACTCATGTGTCAAATGTGATAATGGTTACCCATGGTGGACATCATTTGGTGGAATTCCCTGATTAAAACAAGCTTGGAAGCAGGAGTGGCATCCACTTCCCAAATAGTTTGCCTCCAGAAACCCTAAGAACTTGGAGAAACAATGAAACTTAAACAAGTGTTCATTCAGGACTTTAGTTCATAGGGCTGCCATGAGTCTTCTACAACTTGATAGCACTTAACAGCAACAGCAATAATATGGTGACTAAATAGCTCTGATGGTTCAGTGTTTATATATTCAGCTGCTAAGTAAAGGAAATTTGGCAGCTTGAACCTACCTGTTTAAGCCCATTGCTGCAGTCACTGTGTCAATACATCTGAGAGTTTTCTTCTCTAACACCGACCCTACACCTTTCGAAGCATGATGTCCCTCTCCAGAGAATAGCCTCTCCTAGCAACATGCCTAAAACATGTGAGTCTAAGCTTTTTCATCCTTGCCTGTAGGAGCATTCTAGGTGCACATTCTCAAAGATATATCTGTTTGTGGGAGCTCTGGTGGCCTAGAGGCAAGAAGCTGAATTGCAATCCCTAAGCCGTGTGGTTCTAATACACCAGATGCTCTGCTGGAGAAGGAGGGTCAATCTCCTCCTGTGTCAGTAGATGCAATTAGACAAGAATTGTATAAAACAAGAATAATAATTAAAAAGAGATACCTGTGTATTCTTTTTATAGTCCATGAGTTAGTCAGTAATCTTCAACACCACAGCTAAAAACATCAATTCTTCTGTTATCTTTCTTCATTGTCCAGCTCTCAGATGCATAGTAAGTTATTGAAAACACCACGACCTGAATCAGGCTCACCTTATTCTTTATACTGAGCTAATTTCTCTTCAACAATTTGGACATGTCCCTGACAGCAGACTTTGCCAGTGCAATACATGACCTGATCTCCTGACTGCTAGTACCAAGCAGATCCGACTGAGGTGAAGTTGCTGACAGATTCAATCTTTTCTCCATCTATTTTGATGTTGAATATGAGTCAAGTAGTGAGAACTTGTGTTTTCTTGACATTGAGATGTAATTTGTATTGAAGACTGCAGTCTTTGATCTTCTACAGCAAGCGCTTCAAGTTTGCCTCCCATTTAGCAAGCAAAGTCTTGTCATCTGCATTACACAGGTTGTTGGTTTGTCCTCCTTTAATCCTGATGTCACATTCTTCTTCAGATTCTTGTATACTCAGGAGACAGACTGAATACGTAGGGAGAAAAGTTACAGACATGATGGACACCTCTCTTATTTTAAGCTGTATACTGTTCATCTGCTGTATTAGGACAATAGCCTCTAGATCTAGGTATAGGTTTCACATGGGCACATTAAGTGTTCAAGGATTTCCATTATTCTCAAAGATAGCCATAATCTATTATGATCTACATAGTCAAGTGCCTTTGTATATAGTCAATAAAGTAAAAATAGACTTTCTTCTGGTATTCTCTGCTTCCAGTCAGGATCCATCTAACATCCGCAATGACGTCCCTGGTGCCACAGATTCTTATAAACTCAGTTTGAACTTCTGACAGTACTCTATGTACTATTCTAACTGTTCAGTTTTTAAAATTACTTTTGTCAATATTTTGTGTATAAGCGGTATTAATTAAAAAATATTATCCTATAGCATACCCCTATTTCTGAACTAAAAGGAACTCCAATTTAAAGAATATGATTAAGCTTAACTTAAAAAAAAAAAAACCCAAAAAACAAACCCCAACCCAAAACAGATTATGTTCTCTATAGTAGGGGGAAGTAGACAAAGAAGGAAGAGAAGACAAAATCCTTTTCCCTTAGATCAATACCTACTGAGCATATGGTAGAGCATTCTCTTTCTTTGTGTATTCATTGTTAAAATGGATATTTCTGACAATAAATACAGTGGTATTTAGTAAGAAAGTAGTCTCATAATAGATGAAGTAGACAAAAGATATAGTAGATAAAGTTTATAGAATTATTTTCCAAATATATGAAATATGACAATAGCAAAAACCTTGATAATGTGATACAGAAGGATTAGACATGGTATACTCTTCAACAACCTGTGTTATGCAGGTGACATAATCGTTCTCACTGAATCTGAGCAGGATTTGAAGCATTAGCTGCAGAAGTTTAAGGACTAAGGTCTTCAATATTGATTGCATCTCAATGGCAAGTAAACAAAGATTTTTTTACTATCAGGCCAATTGGCATTACAATAATAGACTGAGAAGAGATTGGGGTTGTAAACAGTTTCTTATTGCTTGGATCCACAATCTACATTCTTGGCACGAGCAGTCAGAAAATCAAAAGATGAGTTTCTTGAAGAAAGTCTACTCTCAAGACCTCTCTAGAGTGCTAAAGATCAACAGTGTTAGTCTAAAGAACAAGATGTGCCTGATTCAGGCCATGGACTTCTCAATTGCTTGCTATGCATCTGAGAGATGGACTAAGGATAACAGAGAAAGAATCACTGTCTTTGGATTGTGATGCTGGAAAAGAGTATCGTGCATACCATTAATTGCCAAGAAAACGAACAGATTTTAGATAATAGAGAGGTTGAAGTAGAGTTGCTCCTTGGAGGCAAGGCTTTTGAAACTTTGTCTCACATATTTTAAACTTGTTGCCATGAGAGACTAGGTCATGAACAAGCATATGCTTGGAAGGTCGAGGGTCAGTGTGAAAAATGAAGACCCTGGACAAGATAAATTGACACAGTGACTATGGCAATGGGGGCAGATATGTAAGACAGCGAGATTGGCTCAAGAAATAGCAGAGTTCAGAGTTATTATTCATAAGGTCACTATGACTCATAGTCAACTCAAGGCACATAATGATAACAATAACAATCCATCTTTGTCTATATAATTCAAAACTGTATCAAGATATAATTAGGGACTATATTATTTAGACTTAGATAAACATACTACATTTTCATGATTATTAGTTTTGCTTTAGTATTTTGCTACATATAACAAAGAATATTAATACATTAATTGATAAACTTCTTAATGTCTTCACTCTTTAATCTTGTGTATTTTAATGAAAAGACTAAACAGGCAGAAAGAAAAAAGTAGTGTACAGGAGTCAAATATGTATTAAACTTTGTGAGGTTTTCCCCCAACCCCATGCAAACATTGTATTCATAGTTTTCTATTTAAGACTTTATTACAAAAGCAAAAGTTAGCCATTCAGAGCAGAGTGGATCAAGAACAAACCGGTTAGATATATGTTTGTAATTATGTTGTTTGACGATCAAGGCATGCCAACTCATGTAGTGAGACAATTGAAGGGGGAAACTCGCAGACTGTGGCCAATACTGCTATAACACAACATCATCTTACTAACTAGAATATCCTCAAATCATTACTGTATTTCATAAATTGACCACAGTAACCCCTCTTCTACATTATTCCAAGTGATAGTCCAATTTTTTCTTTTTATTTGTGTTGAAGGATAATTGTACATTCAAATACTTCAAAGTAAAAACAATTTATTTGAAGGTGTTACCTTCCTAGGACACATTCTCTTGAACTTACTTATTGAATAATATATTATCTGCTATAGCACTTTAAATCTGTTGATAAGATTTTAGTGAAAGAAGCTAATATGCCCTAACAACAATTTTTTGGTATTGGATATGCTATTTGTTTATCTGCTTTAGAAATTAATGATAATAAATGTTGATATTCTTTCGTACTAGATGTCTAATAAAATTTTATTCTGTACTAGAATGGTGCTTGCTTCATGCAATCTAAGTGGTTTATATTACATAAGAATAAGAATTACTTTAATTTTTTTGTGTTATTAACTTTCTAACCATAAAAATATCAAGAAAAATCAATGTCAAATTGTTGTTGTTGTTGTTGTTATGTGCCATTGAGTCGTGTGATACTCATAGCGACCCTATGTACAACAACCCTAAACTGTGCTCTATCCTGTGCCAATCTCATTGCCTCTGACACACCCATCCCGATTACCCCACTCACTGAATCAATCCACCTCATAGAGGGTCTTCCCCTCCTGCGCTGTCCCTCTACTCTACCCAGAATGATGTCCCTCTCTAAAGACCTGTCTCTCTTT
>NW_006399872.1:10814638-10816120 GCF_000299155.1 Elephantulus edwardii
TTTTCCGACTCTAGCTCCTCGCACATTTCATTGTAATATTTTGCTTTGTCGTTCCGTGCTGCCTTTTGGAATCTTCTGTTCAGCTCTTTAATTAATTTATGCTAATTTAAGTACTACGACTCAAAGGTAAAATGATGGCAAGAGTGTTATCCTGTTGCTAGCTGACTTGGTCATATTTTACTCAGAAATTAATTTATACAAGGAGAAGTAGAGTTATTTTTAACTACAGACTTACAAAAAAAGAATAAGTAAAATAGAAATTACCTCCTCCCAATGTGAAGTGAAATTATTATTGGGAAAGAAAGTAAGTAAAGTCATCTTCTTTTGATGAGAAAACTGAAAGAAGTAGGAAAGAAAAAGATAAAACATAAAAAGAGACATCATCAAAATTTAAACCTCTTTAAGGCAAATTGGTGTTGTTATTGTTAGAGGTCCTCAAGTAGAGTAACAAACCATACAAGGATGTATCTGAATCCTGTCCTATCTTGTAACGTCATCACACTTCCTGCCATGTTAGGGCCCAATGTGGCAGTCACCATGCTAATCTCCCTGATCTTCTTTCCTTCGTTGACCCTCTATCTTTCTAAGTATCATTTCCTTCTCCAAAAAATATGCCTGAAGTATGAGAAGCAAAGCCTCATCATCCTTGTCTTCAAAGAGCACCCTGGCTGAATCCTCTTCAAGACATATTTGTTTGTTCTTTTGGCAGTCCATTGGCTGTTTATCACTCCTCTCTAACTCCATAGCTCAAAGGCATCAATTCTTTTTCTGTCATCCTTATTCATTTTCCAGTGTCAGATATATAGCAAGTGACCAGAAAGCCCATGGCCTGAATCAGATGCACCTTAGTCCTCAAACTGATATTATTACTCCTCAATAATTTAGAGAGGTCTCTAACTACAGATTTCCCCATTACAATATGTCATCTTATCTCCTTACTGCTGGTACTAAGGGTATTAACTATGGTTCCAAATAAGATGAAGTTGTTGCCAGGTTCAATATTTTCTCCATTTATTATGATGTTGCCCATTGGTTCAGTTGTAAGAACCTTTGTTTTCTTGATATTGAAATGCAATCCATATTGAAGGCTGAATTCTTAGATCTTCTGCAACAAATACTTCAAGTCCTTCTCACTTTCAGCAAGCAAAATTGTGCCATCTGCATAACAGTAGAGGAATGTGGATGTTGTTATGTGCCATTGAGTTGCTTGCTACTTATAGCAGCCCTATGTACAGCAGCCCTAAACTCTGCTCTGTCCTGTGCCAATCACACTGTCTCTGACACTCCCATCCAGATTATCCCAGTCACTGAATCAACCCACCTCATAGAGGGCCATCCCCTCCTGCGCTGTCCCTCCACCCTCCCAAGCATGATGTCCTTCTCCAAGGACCGGGCTATCCTCACAACATGTCCAAAGTATGTTAGACAGAGCCTCAAAATCCTTGCCTCTAAGGAGCCACCCGGTTTAACCCTTTCCAGGAC
>NW_006399872.1:10817778-10821802 GCF_000299155.1 Elephantulus edwardii
CTCAAACCTCTTCCTGAGGTGGTCCTGAAATTCACGTGGGATAGACTCAAAGTTGTATTTTGTTTGCCTTGGATTTGGTTTAATTTTCCTCAACTTCAGCTTGAACTTGCATATGAGTAGTTAGTGATAGAGTAAATAAAATTACTTTACAAAAAATAGTGAAAAAACAATGTACAGACTGGGAGGAAAATTTTGGAGGTGATATATCTGGAAAAGGCTCAATACAGCTTATAAGAAAAATAACAATATCAAATAAACCTGTTATAGGTTTGATTGTGCTCTTTCCACAAAATGCTTTATAAATTCAGAAAGGAATGTGGAGAAACTTCTGTTGTTAAAATCCTAAGAGGAAAGATTAACCTCTAGAGCTGTCAAAGAAAGCCTTTCCTAAACCAGTAATCTGAATTCAGACTTCCTGCCTCCTAAATATTAGGAATGTATTCTTTGTTAATTAAAGCCATCCATGTGGTATTTATATTATAATAGCACTATTGTTGTTGCTATTATTGTGTATCATAAAGCTGAAACTGACCCATAGCCGATCCTGTAGCGGGTTTTCAGAGGCACTTGATAAAAAAGAAGGAGATTTCCTATCCTTTAATAGCACAGCAGCTGGTGGTTTGAGCCAATTGCCTTCAGGATTACAGCGTAGTTTCTTATCAATGGGACAAAGATACAGAACAATTTAAAAATAAGCATGAGATAATAAAACCAAATTAATTTTTGTAAAAAGCCTCAATCAATATTTCTCTGAAGAGAAGTACAAGGGATCAACAAGTATGTGGAAATATATTAATCTTCATTAGCTATGAGGAAGATGTAAATTAAAACTATAAAGAGATATCACTTCACTCACACTAGGGTAGGTAAGATTTTTTAATTGAAAAATGAAAATGTTGATGAGAATATGGATAAATTGGAACCTTTATTTATTGCTGGTAAATCTCATTGGCAACAAGCCAATTTCTACTCAGCGTGGGTCTATAGGACACAATCTTGTGGAGTGTCCAAACTGTAAATCTTTCTCCCACAGTGAATGATGGTTTGGAATTGCTAATCTTTCAGTTATTAGCTGAATATTTTAACAACTAAACCACCAGGGCTTGCTTTATTTTTGGCTTGTAGAAATACAAAATAGTCCAGTTGCTGTGGAAAATAGTTCGTGATTTATGAAAAGTTAAACATAGTCACCATGTTTTTGTAAGGTGTCATTGAACTAAAATTCAGCAGCAGGAAATATTTGCATCTTCTCTAGAAGGATGGTTTCATACATATAACTCAGTACTTCCAGTTTTAAGTTCGTATGCAAGAAACTTGAAAATGTTGGCTCAAGTAGACACATGCACTCTGCCCAGTGTTCATTACAGCAATAAACTCAATAGTTGAAAGGTGTACAATATCTCCAACAGATGGATAGATTAACAAAATATAGATATACATACAATGGAAGATTTCTCAGTTATATAGGAAAATTAAGTCATAACTTTGCATAACACAGATTTTTGTAGACTTCTCGCAATCCTGGAATTATATTCTTCTTCATAAAGCCCAATTTCTGTAATGTTTTAATTAGCAGACACATGGTATGATTGATAGTGACCGTCAAGTTGTCTCTCCACTCATGATGACTCCATGGACAATAGGATATAATTTTTGTTAGTCACAAGAATTTTTAATAGCTAAATTTTTGGAAGGAGATCACAAAACTACTATGTCTACTTACTCTGTTTTAGCGTGAATGTTCTGCTGAATCCTGTTCATTATAACACACCCACCAATTTCAGGTGATAAATTAATAATGACTGTGCTGAAACGCATTGACATGAAATCACATCAGGATATCATTCATTGAAGATGAAAATTCTACCACTGAACTGCTAATGCCCCTTGCCCTCAATGCCTCTAGCTAATTTAGCAGTCAGCTGGAACAGTATCCATTATGAATGACACAATTTTTGGAAGAAGGCATTTCAAATGTCATAGACATTTTAATTAACATTTTTCCTAGTTCATAATTACTTAATTATTATCAATTAAGAGCATGACATGAGCATATGGTGGCTTCCTATCTGCTCATTAATTCCTCTCAATTTGTTATTGCCATTAATTTAGTTAATGATGATAGTGTTTAACTAAATCAAACTAATTAATAACAGTCTATTGGGTCAGGACCTTTCTTTTTGCATCTCATGCTTATTCATCAGTAGCTGACTTCAACAATATGATCAAGTTGGAGTAGAAATAAAGCTTTAGAGGACTTATTCACATTTTGGTGAAATATATATTTCGAACTTCCTTAATTTGTTATTTTTGGTTTCTTTAAGTCAAATTACTTTACTTTGAATATCCAAGTATTCTTTACCATAAGATTTTCAGGTTTTATTTTATGCAAATGAAATTATATTTTCTGTAGGCTTATAGTGCAGTTTATAGTTGCAGTATATAGTTGAAAATATATTAACCTTGGTATTAGCTTCCTCTTGAAAATATCCCTCTTATTGTTGTTAAATACCATCTAGTGAGATCTGACCCACAGATGACCCTTCAGTTGGTTTTCAGAGGCAGTAAATCACACAGAAGGACACTGCCCGTCTTTCTTCCACAGAATAGCTGGTGGATTTGGCAGCACAGCTCTTTACCCCTAGGCCACTAGAGCTCCCTTAATCCATCAGTTGTGTTGTTACTGTTGTTAGGTGCCATTGAGTCAAATACAATCAATAGTGACCTTATGAACAATAGATATGAACCCTGTCTTATCCTCTGCTATCCTCACACTTCATGACATACTTGAGCCCATTTTAGCAATCGCTGTGACAATCCACATGGTTGAAGTTCTTCTCTTTTGTAACCATGATGTCCTTCTCCAAGGAATAGCCTCTCCTAGCCACATTCCCAAAGCATGTGGTGAAGCTTTATCTTTGTTTCCAAGGCAAAATGTGTGGTGAAGTATTATCTTCTTTCCTTCCAAGGAGCAGTCTGGATACACTTTTCCCAAGACATATTTGTTTCTTTTGGGGGCAGTCATTGGGATATTTAGTAATTTTTTTTCCCAACACCACAGCTCAAAGGTATCAACTCTTCTTCCGTCATCCTTGTTCATTGTCCAGCTTTCAGAGTCATAGTAAGAAACTGGAAAGACCATGGCCTGAATCAGACCATGGCACTTTAGTCTTCAAATTGACATCATTGTTTCAATAATTAAAGATGTCCCTAACTTCCCACTATCCCAGTGCAATATGTCTCCTGACTTCCTGACTGCTGGCATCAATGGTGTTGATTGTGTATCCTGGAAAGATGAAGTTGTTGTCAACTTCAAACTTTTCTCTATCTATCATGATGTTACCTATCAGTGCAATGATAAAATTTTTTTTTTTTTTGACGTTGATATTCACATTGAAGGATGTATCCTTTAATCTTCTGTAACAAGTGCTTCAAGTGCTCCTCACTTTCCACAAGCAATGTTGTGTCATCTTCATAATACAGGTTATTGATAAGCTGTTGATGCTCTATAAAAATACCCTTACTAAATTTATATCTGATAATTTACTACTTTGGGGGATTATGGTCTGTCAGGAATCAATTTTTATATTTTAATTCCCAGAAGACTTGACTGTGTTTATGCAAAACTTACACTTGGACCAGAGAGCAGTGCTCAGAACAGAGCAAGGAAATACTGCATGGTTCAAAATCAGGAAAGGAGTATGTCAGGGCTGCATCCTGTCTCAATAACTTTTCAATCTATATTCAAAACAGATCATTCAGGAAGCAGGGCCTTATGAGGAGGAATCGGGCATAAGGATTGGAGGAAGACTCATCAACAACCTAAGTTATTACAGATGACACAACTTTGCTTGCAGAAACTGAAAAAGATCTGAAGAGCTTGCTGCAGAAAGTCAAGGACTCTAGTCTTCAATATACATTGAAGGTTAACATCAAGAAGACAAAGATTCTCACCACTGGGCCAATTGGCAGCACCATAATAGATAGAGAAAAGATTGAGGTTGTTAACAGTTACAGCTTCTTT
>NW_006399872.1:10827918-10836206 GCF_000299155.1 Elephantulus edwardii
TAGTCTGTCTCAATGTGAATGTTCAGATTTAGAGAAGTATTAGACAGACCAGCAAGTTAAAGGTATATCCCTTATTGTGGAGTTAACTTTAGTGTCAGTGTTGTCTCTGCCTTTCTCACATGCATCTTTATGCACTTATTTCCTGCTTCACTGTCCCGCAGGATACCCATCAACTTCTACCCCCTCCCTTCACATCTATCTCCCTTTCACCAGCCCTCCATCTAATAACTTATATATGAAGCTTCCATGGCTTCTGTGATTTCAAACACATCAGGTGATGGTAGTTCCTTATGTTGGGATCAGTGTCTCTGAAGTTTAGTTGCAATATATATTGGTCAAAGGTGATGCATCCTGTAGAATTGCTGTGTAGATAGGCTTTACTTGGCCTGAGGGCCGCTGGCCCGAGGGCCGAAACAGTTGTCGTGGGCTTTTGGAGTCTCCGATTACCTGAGAAAATAGGGTGGATCTGCGGGGTCTGCTGGCTGTCCTATGAGGTGCCCAACTTCAGCTAGTCAGAGCCTATCCTCTCTTTTGACCTTTCTGCCGGGACGGATGTCGCGGGCTTTTGGCGTCTCCAATTACCTACTCATTCTTTTTTTTATTTAGAGAAAAGTTTTATTTCTCAGAGATAAATCAGAGTACAGTTACTGTATTATATTTTAGTCATTGTTGCTTATCCTATTTTTCTTTGTTTCTGTTTTTTTAAATATTATTTTTTGGGATTTTCCCCCCTTCATATTGTGTTTCTTATGTTCATTCTCATGTATTATGTATAACAAAATTAATCATCATTGGTTCATGCCTGCTATTTCCCCATCTTTTCAGATCTCCACTGGATCTTTCCTAACTCCTTCATTCCCTCTGTATATCCACCAAACTCTATGAATACATGATTTCCTCATTTTCCCAATCTCAGATCCGCTGCCCTCTCCCTTTCTCTGTTTGGATATTCATATACATCTTACTAGTTACTCTTCTGTTTTTACAAATAATGACTTTGTGTAGTATCTATCTTTAAAATAAGACTGAGTTATTTCACTCAGTATAATGCTCTCTCATGTTATAAAATATTTTTAAAAATCATTACTCCTGAGTGCAACATGGTATTCCATTGTGTGAATGTACCACAATTTTTCAGCCCATTTATTTGTTGAAAGACATTTGGGATTTTTGCATGTTCTTGCTATTGTGAATAATGCTTCAATATTTATTGGTGTACAAATTTCCATTTGTATTTCAGTTTTATTTTCTTCAAGCTTTAATCCTAGCAGTGGAATAGCTGGGTCATATAGAAATTCATTGTCCATCTTTTTGAGGGAGCACCAAACTGCCTCCCAGAGTCATTACACCGCTTTACATTTCCACCAACAGTGTATGAGAGGTCCAATCTCTCCATATCTTCCCTAACATTTATTATTTATTATCCTGTTAAACTTTGCCATTGCTACTGGAGTGAGGTGATATCTCATTATGGTTTTGATTTACATTTCTCTTAATGCCAATGATTTTGAGCATTTTTTCATGTCCTTTCTTTTGCCCATTTTGTAATTTGGTTAGCAGGTTTTTTCTTGAAAAGACCCAGGAATATTTTGTAAACTTTCATCATGAGCTCCTTGTCTAAGATGAGATTGTCAAATATTTTTCCCCAAGTCAGCAGGTTATCTTCTCACCCTAATGGCAAAGGTTTTTGATAAACACAGAGACTTAAACTTTAGAAGGTCCCATTCAATGATGTGCCCTCCATCCCCAGGTCCAACCTGCCTTCCCCGTGCCAACTGTGTCTGTCCCACCCCCCAATACCCATAACTACATGTCCAGTCAACTAAATTGCCTTTAATTCAGACTCCTTGACCTGACTTAGCTACAAGAGGCTATCCTCACAGGTGGTAAACTGAAACTTCCCTTGAGTTAGAAGTTCAGAGAGAAACACAGATGTGGTAGCACCCCCACTGTTTTCTAGAGCAGTGTATTCACATCAAGAACCTACCATCACCTCAGGCATGGAAAAACTCTACAACAGCAAGTAACAAAAGAAGCTGACTATATTACACCCTACACAAGCACAAAGAAAGATGTCACCCCAAAAGGTAAAACAGTATCAATGGATTTCCTGAAGCTAGAAAGTCTGATGAAACTTTCTGACAAAGAATTTAATAGAACAATGACTAAATATTTTTAGTGAGTGAAAGACAAATTGGAAGAATTACAGAACACTTAAAGCAAAAACCAGGAGAAGGTTAAAAAACAATCCAGAATAATACAGCTAAAACAAATGAGGCTTTAGCAGCACTGGAAAAATAAGAAATCATTATCCAAAATATGAGGTCCAATGTTTCAGATGCCATCAACATGATGGAGGAACACATGAGCAGAGTTGAAAAGATAGAACACAGAACAAGTTAAATAGAAGATAAAATTGTCATCACTGATCTGTGAGGGTGTAAAGCAGAATTAAAAGGAAGGAAAAAGAAGAAAACTTAAAAATAATGTGGGACACCATCAAGAGAAATAAGATGTGCATCATCAGAATCCTAGAACAGGAAGAAGCAAGTAAAGGCACCAAAAACATTGTCGAAGAATTACTAGAGAAAAATTACCAGGCTTAATGAAGAATGAGAGAATATATGTTTAAAAAGCTGAATGAGCACCATATATTATAGACCAGAAGAAAACCACCAAGGCATATCATAGTCAAACTTGCCAAAATCAAAGATGAGTAAAGAATTCTGAAAGCAGCAAGGGAGAAACAAAGAGTAACCTATAAGGGAGAGCAGATAAGCTTAAGAGCAGAATTCTTAGCAGAAACCATGCGGCGAGCAAGAAGACAGTGTAATGACATATATCAAACACTCAAAGAACACAATTATCAACCAAGAATACTGTATCCAGCAAAGTTGTTCATCATATATGGATAGATAAAGATATTCCCAAAAAAGCAGAACCTAAGAGTGTTTGTAAAAACAAGACCAGTGTTGCAGGAAACAGTATAAGATGTCCTTCTTACAGAAGTGCCTTGTGACACAGAACGCAGGATGGACCAAAGTAACCAACAACAACACCAAAAAGAACTCGAGGAAATGATAGCAATAAACCCTGCCTCTCAATAATAACACTGAATGTGAATGGTCTGAGTGTACCACTGATAAGACAAGGGTAGCAGATTGGATAAAAAAATAAAATCCATCAATATACTGTCTACAAAAGACATACCTAAAAAGTGACAATAAAGAAAGACTAGAAATAAAAGGGTTGAAAAAATAGATAAATTCCAACAAGAAAAAAAAAAAGCAGGAGTAGCCATATTAATCTCTGATAAAATAAATTTCAATGCAAAAATCATCACAAAGGACAAGGAAGGTCACTACATAATGCTTAAAGTGTCGATAGAACTAGAGGACATAACACATATCTATGCACCAAAAGAAAGATCTGAAAAATCTAGAAAACCATTAACAAAACTGAAAAAGGAAATATACAACTAACTACTATAGTATTTGGAGACTTCAATACAACACTCTCAAGAAAAGACAGAACTACCAGAACAAAAAACAAACAGACGAAAAAAAAAAACAAAACACCAAAAATCTCAACAAAGATGCTCAAGAATTAAACCACACAATAAACCAATTAAAAGCTGCTTTAGTGCTAATGCACTAAAACAAAACAAAACACCATATAGTAGTATAGTATGTATTCTTCTCCAATGTGCATGAAATGTTCTCCAGAATAGATCATATTTTAGGTCACAAGGCAAACATCAATAAATTTAAAAAACAGAAATAATACAAATATTTTCTCAGACCACAATGCTACAAAATTTAGGAATTAATAACAAGAGGAAAATGGAGAAAAAATCATACATTTGGAAGCTGAACAACCAATAATCAGAAATCAGTTTATAGCAATAGTTTATAACAATAGTAAACACTTCAAAATGCAGGGGAAAATGACCACTGACTCTGTTACCCAATATCTCCAACAAACGAAAAAAGAGCATCAAGAAAATCTGACACTTCTAAAAAAACTCCTGAAATTATAAAAGAGCAGAAATAAATGAAATAGAAAACAGAAAAACAACTGAAACCATCAACAAAAAAACCTTTTCTTTGAAAAGGTCAATAAAATCGACAAGCCACTAGCAAAACTAACAAAGGGGAGGAAGAAAAGGCACAAATAATCCAAATAATAGATGAAATGTGCAAAGTCACAACAGAACCAACTAAAATAAAAAGGCTTTCATTGAAATACTATATTCAAATAAATATGAAAACCTAGAGTAAATGGGCAAATATTTAGAAATTCACAACCTACTTAAACTGACACCAACCAAAATTGAACACCTGAACAGACCCATTACAAAAGAAAAAATGGAAAATATAATATAACAACTTCTAGCCAAAAGAAGTCCTGGACCAGATAGTTTTACAAGTGATTTAACTAAACATTCAGAGAAGAACTGTCATCAATTCTACATAAACCATTTCAGAAAAAGAGAAAAAAGATGGAATTCTCCCCAGACTCATTCAATGAAGCAAACATATCCTTGAAGACACGACCAAAACAGAAAACTATAGGTGAATATCTCTCTTTAACATTGATGCAAAAATCCTGAATAAAATCCTGACCAATCAAATCCAATGATACATAAAAATAATAATTGACCATGACCAAGTGGGATTCAGAACATGTATGCAAGGATGGTTCAACATAAAAAAAAAAAAATCAAGGTAATTAATAACATTAACAAGGCAAAGAATGAGAACCACATGATCCTATCAATTGATGTAGAAAAGGTCTTTGACAAAATCCAACACCTTTTCCTTATTAAAACACTCAGCAAAATAGGATTAGAGAGAGCTCCTTCAACATAGTAAAAAATATATATGCAAACTCGAGAACCAACACTGTTCTCAATGGAGAGAGATTAAAGGCATTCCCCTTGAGAACAGGAACTAGGAAAGGACACCCACTATCACCTCCCCAATTTAAATCTGTATTGGGAGTGTTAATGATAGCAGTAAGGCAAGAGAAGAAAATAAGAGGTATCAAAATTGGCAGAGGAGGTAAAATTATCTCTATATGCAGATGATATGATAGTATACTTTGAAGACCCTATAGTCTCAGCATGAAAACTAATGGGCATAGTTGACCAATTTAGTGAAGTGACAGGATATAAGATCAACATAAAAAATTAATTGGCTTTCTTTACAGTGACAAGGAGAATACAGAACTGGAGCTAAAAAATACAATAGCCTTCACAATAGATGATGACAAGATTAAATACTTGGGAGTAAATTTAACCAGAAGCACAAAGGGTCTATTCAAAAAAAATTACAAAACATTACTACAAGAAACAAAAAAGAGACCTGGAGAAATGGAATATCCCTTGCTCAAGGATAGGAGGCCTGAATATTGTAAAAATGACAATACTACCAAAGGCAATTTACATGTTCAATGCAATCTCAGTACAAATACCAATTCCATTCTTTAACAAATGGAAAATGCAATCTCCAGTTTCATTTGGAATGGAAAGAGGCCCAAATAAGCAAAGCACTCCTTAAAAAGAGAAACAAGGTAGGAGTCATCTCACTCCTTGATTTCAAACCCTACTATATTGCAGTAGTGGTCAAGACAACATGGTACTGGTACAATAACAGGCATATAGATCAATGGAATAGAATTGAGAATCCAGAAATCAGTCCCTCTACATAAGGCCAACTGATTTTTAACAATGACATGAAATCAGTTAAGTGGGGAAACAACAGCTTTTTTAAAAATGGGGTTGGCAAAATTGGAAAACTATATGCAGAAAACTCAAGTAAGATCCACACCTCACTCCATACACAAAACCAACTCAAAGTGGATCAAGGACCTGGGACTAAACCCAAGGAGTATAAACTTGATTAAAGAATTCTAGAAGCCCTAATCCACAACATAAACAGTCTTCCATGTCTTGAGAAATCTACCACCAAGAGAGGATAAAATAGATGAATGGGACCTTCTTAAAAATCAAACCCCTATGCACATCCATACACTTCTCCAACAGGGTAAAAAAGGAAGCCACAGACTGGGAAAAAAGATTTGGTAATGACATGTCTGATAAGGAACTTTTATCTCGAATTTATAGAATACTCGAACACCACAACATGGTAAACAACCCAATTGCAAAAGAGGCACAGGATATGAACAGACACTTCACCAATGAAGACATTCAGATGGTGAACAAATACATTAAAAAATATTCAAGACCCCTAGCTCTAAGAGAGATGCAAATCAAAAGAACTAGGAGATATCATTTCACCCCAGTTAGAATAGTGAAATTTAACAGAACAACAAACAACAAATGCTGGTGAGTTTGGGGAGAAACTAACTGGTTGGTGGCAGTGTAAAATGGCACAACCCCTATGGAAGGCGGATGGTGCTTTCTCAAAAAGTTACCATTTGACCCAGCAATTTCACTACTGGGAATATACTCTAAAGAAACCATAACCGCTACACAGATATATATACACCCATATTTATTGCATCTTTGTTCACAACAGCAAAGAGTTGGAAAGCACCCAAGTGACCATCAGCAATCAAATGGATAGAGAAGCTATGAAATAATCACACAATAGAATACTGTGCTGTTTTGAAAAACAGGAACACATGAATTATTATACCAAATGGGTAACTCTGGAGGACATTATGCTGAGTGAAGTCTCTCAGTCACAGATGGACAAATGTTACATAAGGCCACTGTTGTAAAGTGGGACTGACATCGGGGTTGGAGGGGGACTGAGAAAAGAGAAGATAAATAATATATACTGCATTGAAACAGATGAAGGATAGAACTGTCTAAAAGAGATATACGATTAGGTATTATTGTCATGACAGAAGTCCAGAATGAAGACCACATAACAGAGTGGACTTGGAGGTAGGGATTGTAAAACAATAATTTTTTTTTTTTACTTTTCAAAGAGAAGAGCAAATTGTGGGTGAGGGGTTGGCAGGGAGAAAAGTGCAGCAGTGAATTAATGGAACTCAAAAGCCTTTGTAAACATTCAGTAAAATTAATTAAAAATAGAAAAATAAAATAAAATAAAATTTTTCAAGTTTGTATAAAGCACAATGTATATCAATTATCATATGCTAACCATATGATAATAACCGAATGAAAGAAGGAAATCTCACAAAACCAACTATTTTAAAAAGATGGTGTTTTGAGTATCAGAAAGAAGTATGTTCATCATTGATACATTTTATTTTGCATCTTATTTTTACATTACTTCATAGTTAAACATTTTATAGTCAGGCTTTTATTATAATGATTCTTCATTTCCATCTTGCAGAAGACATTATTTTAATTCCAGTTTACAGGCTTGTAATCCATTCAACTAAATAGCTTTGTTATTTAGCAGGGTTTGGTTTTTTTCCTCACTACTTTTTCCAAAAAATTACTTAATTTTAAAAAAATCTAAATTTTGACAAGAATAAAGTACTGGGATTGAGGCTGGCAATGAGGCTCAGTGGAAATCAATTTAAACTATTTGTGGCACAGATTGTTGTCTTTATTATGAAGTTTTTAAGAAGGTTGTTATGTTAATTTATAAAAAGAATAGCAAAAAATATACACTTTTCTTTTGGAGATATTAATTTTATTCATGTCAATAAAGCATTAAAATTTATGTTAATTTAGCTATATCTTATTTAAAAAGAATATGAATTTTAAATTAATATATTTAATACAAATTGTTTCTATATAAAATTGTTGAAGATCTAATTTCAGATGTAGTTTTCTCCCAAATAAGCAATTATGTATCTATGCTTATACAGGTACATGTAATCATTAATACTCCACAGCATTATTCTTTGTTATGATGTTGTGTTTGAGAATACTTTGCAAAGTAGGGACTTCTTTTCAAAATTATGTTTTCTTCTCTTTTTCATTGAGAATGGCACTAGTAAAAACTTAAAAACTTTGATTATGTGAGAATGCACTGTTGCTTTTCATACTGTGTGCTCTCTGCATAACACAAGAACCTTAAGCCTCTTCTGATCTGACCAAATGATGCTGAATTCATCCAAAGTTAAATGCACTTTGCAATTATAATATAATTTTCTTTCTATCTTCTAGACACACTAGAAATTTGAATTGGATCGAGTGTTAAATAGTTTAGAAGTCATTGAAAAGCTCAAAGATATTGAAGAAAAATAATTCAAATGAAAATTAGTTATCTTCAAATATATTATTGCTTCTGAAGGCATTCTTTTTTTTTTTTTCTATAATTATATTTTATTAATTTTCA
>NW_006399872.1:10836306-10838600 GCF_000299155.1 Elephantulus edwardii
GAAGTGCCTGTTCATATCCTGTACCCATTTTTCTATTGGATTATTTACCTTTATCTTGTTGTGGTGCTCAAGTATTTCATAAATTGTGGATATAAGTCCCTTATCTGATATGTTATTACCGAATACTTTTTCCCAGTCAGCAGTCAGGAAATCAAAACACAAATTTAACTGAGAAAATCTCCTGTCAGGGACCTCTATGGAGTGCTGAAAAGCAACAAAGTCAGTCTTGAGAGTAAGGTGGACCTAATCTAGGCCATGGTTTTCACAATTGCTTGCTATACATCTAAGAGCTGGACAATGACTAAGGATGACAGAAGAAGAATTGATGGGTTTAAATTGTGACGCTGGAGAAGAGTCTTGAACATATCATGGACTGCCAAGAAAACAAATAGGTCTGTCTTCGAGAGGGTAAACCAAGTCTCTCCTTGGAAGCCAGGATTTTGAAGCTCTCTCTCACATATTTTGGAGAAGGACACCATGCTTGGAAGGGTAAAAGGACTGTGCAGGAGAGGATGACCCTGGATGAGATGGATTGATAGAGTGAATGGGGCAAAGGGAGTTGGTGTGTCAGAATTAGTGAGACTGGCTCAGGACAGGGCAAGATTCAGAGCTGCTGTATATATGGTTGCTATGAGTCACAGGTGACTTGATAGCATATAATAACAATGACAACAACACCAGGTGGAGAAGGGCACATGATTAATGCTTTAAATTCTAAGTGTAAGAGGAGGGGGGAAGTACATAAAGAATCTTTAATGGAGTGTCCATACAGTGTTTCACTGCTAACCAAAAAACTGTGTATCTTGAGTAATTCATCAAGATTTATGGCCAAGGAAACATAATAGAGAGTTGCAATCAACTGGAAAGCAATAATTTTCATTTTATATTTTATATAAACAGATTGTTGCTATTTTTAGTTACCATATTTTTAGAACTGACTCAGTTGACTTGTTGTTCAGAGGTAGTAAATACCAGGAAAGAAGAGGTTCCATCTTTTTCTGGCAGAGTATTTTGTGGATTAGAATCATGTTCCTTTGGATTGACACAAGAAAGCTTCCAGGACAGAGAGACAGAGAGAAAGAAAAATACATTCTATAAAAGCTTACCATATTAAAGTACTGTATTTTGCATAATTATTCTGCAAAATATACAGGTTTTTTAAAACAAGATAGCATCTCAAATATTTTCTTATCATTTACATTGTAGGTGTGCTATTTTTATGACTGTATTGTATGTGAAGATATAATAGTGTTATAAAGTAAGCATAAAGACAAAAGTATATCACTCAGAATCGGGAAATTAAACTCCAAGGATAAGCCAATTAAGAAATTAAGCATCCCAGAGATATCTCCAAAGTTTTATCATTTTTCAATTGTTTCTCAAATTTCAAGCTCTGACCTTGCCAAAGATATCACATTTATTATTGAATTAAACAAAGGAGTAATGCTGACTTCATAAAATTAATAAGAAAATAATTTGTGTGAACATGCTTTCATAGCATTACTTCTTTTCCTCTCATTGTAGTTTTAATGAAAGTTTACAGAAAAGTTGGGTTTTTATTCATGCATTGTAGTGTACTTCCACTCTGCCTCCGCCAGTGTATTTTGTAATGAATCTCCTGTTCCAGATTGTTGTCATATATATAACACGTAATCACGCATTCCTTTCAGATAGCCTTCCCATCTGTTACAGTTCAGACTTCATTATCTATCCATGCTATTCCTTTTCTTTCCCCAACCCCATGTCAATTTTGTTTTATAGCATTGGTGTTAGCATAGTGAATTTCAGACTAACAATGCTGTGTAGGGTTTTACAAGTTTATTGCTTTTCAATACTGTGTAATATTGCATTGTGTGGATGTATCACTGTTTTTCTATCCAATCATTTGTTGATGGGCACTTGATCCTTGCCATCTCTATGCTATTCTGAATAATACAGCAATAAACAAGACTGTGCATACTTCTGTTCATATAACTGCTCTGGTTTCTTTAGGTTATATTTCCAGTAGTTGGATAGCTGGGTCAAGTGATATTTATATTTCTCTGTTTCCCCCATATTTGTGTTTTGTTTATGTTTATGTTACTTGTTTTTCACCCCATGGGGGAAAATACACAACAAAACTGACCTAACATTGTCTGAGAAAAGTGTTTGTAAGAAATTACAGGATGCATTTTCAGAGGAGGATGAGGACATGTTGTTGTTATGTGCCGTCGAGTGGCCTGCGACTCGTAGGGAGCCTAAGTACAACAGCCCTAAACTCCGCTCTGTCCTGTGCCAATCGCACTGTCTCTGAC
>NW_006399872.1:10840494-10854867 GCF_000299155.1 Elephantulus edwardii
ATACCACAGCTTCTCTAGCCATTCGTTTGTTGATGGGCACTTAGGTTGTTTCCAACTCCTTGCTATTGTGAACAAAGCTGCAATGAACATGGGTGTGCATTCCTGAAGGCATTCTTATTTCTTACAAAAATTATTGTCTCTATAGAGTGCATTTTTAGCTCTCTAAAAATAAAATAAGTGTTATGATAAAAGTGAGAACATATTTTTAATAGTTGTTTGTTGCTGTTTCGTGCTGTCGAGGTGCCTGAGACGCATAGCAACCCTATGTGCAGAAGCTCTGGACTATGTTCTATCCTAATCCAGTCTCACTGACTCCAAGACACCTAATCCTACTGCCCAAGTTACCGTGTCAAACCATTTTTTCCAGGGTCTTTCACTCCTGTGCTGTCCCTCCTCCCTTCCAAGTATGAGTCATTCTCCAAGGACAGGTCCCTCCTGGCCACGTGCCACTAAAAGTATGGGAGACAGAGCTTTAAATTTTTTTGTCTCCAAGGAAAGACTTGATATCACACTTTCCAAGACATCTTTGTTCTCCTGGCTGTCCATAGTATGTTCAATTCTCTTCTCCAGCATCACAAACCAAAGGCATCAATTCTTCTTCCATTATCTTTAGTCATAGTTCAGCTCTCTAAAGCATAGCAAGTAATTGAGAAGAACATGGCCTCAATCAGATGCACCTTAGTCTCTAGGCTGACATCATTGCCCTTTATCACTTTGGAGAGGTCTCTGACAGCACACTTATTCAAGGCAAATTGTCTTTTGATTTCCTGACTGTTGGTGCCAACAGTGTTGACTTTGGAGTTGTGCAAGCTGAAGTTGTTAACAACCTCAATCTTTTCTCCATCCATCATGGTGCTGCCAATTGGTCCAGTGGTGAGAGTCTCTGTGTTGATGTTAAGCTTCAACCATAATATTGAAGACTACAATACTTGAACTTCTGCAGCTAGTAATTAAGGTTCTCCTCAGTTTTGGCAAGCAAAGTTGTATTATCTGTTGTTGATGAGTCTTCCTCAAATCCTGAAATCGCATACCTCCTCACAAAATCCAGACTCCTAAGTCCATCTGTTTCATATGCAGATTCAAAATGTTTCTAGATAGAACACATCTCTGATACACTCCTTTCCTAATTTTGAACCATGCAGTGTTTCCTTGCTCTGTTCTGAAGACTGCTTCCTAGTCGAAGAATAGGTTTCATATGAACACAATCAAGTGTTCTACGATTCTTGTCCTTCTCAAGGTTAGTCACAATTAGTTGTGATCTACAAGTCAAATGCTTTTGCTTAGTCAATGATGCACAGATAGGCATTCCTCTTGAACTATTTGCTTTCAGTCAGAATCCATCTGGCATTAGCAATAATGTCTCCAGTATGATGGCCTCTTCTAAATCCTGCTTGTATTTCTGGTAGTTCTCTATTAATATACTATTTCAGAATTTTTGGATAATCTTCAACAAGATTTTGCTTGTGTGTGATATTAGTGATATTGTTTGATAGTTTATACACTCTTTCAGATCACCTTTTTTGGGACAGGAATATATATATGATCTCTTCCAGTCAGTTGGTTAGTTAGTTGTCTTCCAGATTTCTTGGCACAACCTGGTAAACACATTCAGGGCAGCATCTGTTTGTTGAAATAAGGCAATTGTTATTCTGTCAATTCCTAGGGTCCTTCCCTGCCCCCAAGTCCTTCAGAAAAGTTTGTCCATCCTCCTTCACCACTATTGCTTCTTCACCATATATTGCTTCATGAAATACTTCTGGGTCAGCCAATTCTTTTCGGTACAGTGACTCTGTTTACTCTGTTCATCTTCTTTTAATGCTTCCTGGAACATTTACTGTTCCAATAATTTGCTCATAGTTTACTTAAGCATTGCAATTTGAAGCTTGGTTCTTTAGTTACTTCAGCTTAAGAATTGCCTAGCTAGTTTGGCTTTTTGAATTTCTAACTCTAATACTTTGCACATTTTATTATAATACTTTGTCTTCCCGTACTACCCTTTGGTATCTTCTCTTCAGCTCCTTAATTTCTTGATATCTTTCCTTTGCTTTGATTTCTCAGTGCCCTAGTGCAATATTCAGAGTCTCTTCTGATATCTTTCTTGGTCTTTTCTTCCTCCCCTGTCTTTATAATGACATTTTGTATTCTTCCTACATTATATTCCTGATATCCTCCCATAACTCATCTGGTCTTTGTTCATTAGTGTTCCATACTTCAAACCTGATCCTGAGATGGTTTTATAATTCACGTGGGGTAGAATCCAGGTCATATTTTGGTTCTTGTGGATGTGATTTAACCTTCTTTAGCTTCAGTTTGAATTTGCATTTCAGTAATTGATTGTTCCACAAACAACACCTTTTCTAGCCGTTTTGTTTGGGCTCTATCGAGGGCCTGATCTCCAGCTACCTTAACCGTAGACACATGGTCTTGCAAATCATCAACAACTGTGGGAGGCAATTTAATGGAGTGCTTTCTACACTGTGAAAAATTATGCTAACAGTGGTACAGAGATTGTGAAGAGATGGTGGCAATGCTGTAAAGAGACTGTGGCAAGGTGTAACCATAGGAACCCTGGAAATAAAGGTTAAAGTTAAAAGTTTTGCCTTATGGATAATTTAATGAAAAGCTGACTCATAACTGCTCTGAGATAAAGTATGCTGGTTGAGGAAACCAGAGACTTCTTGCATTTATGCTGCCAAACTAAACCTAGACTTTTACTAGTTAATTGAGAAGCTGTCTGAACTAATTGAGGAATTATGTCTTGTTGTTAATCTGTGTTGGAACTGTTGGACTAATCCTGGATTTGTGTTGTGTGATATTCTTTGCTTTCCCCACTCGACAACCTATCTCCTTAATAAACCCCACAACTGTAAGTAAAGTCTGTGAGTCTTACAACAAACGTGGACCCAATGTTTGGTAGAAAAATATGCCAGAGCAGGGGGGTGGTATGTCTGACCTTGTAGTTATTTTGGAACTGTGGATATTATTGATGAGGACTGTTCCCCTTTATGAAGCAGGCAGAAGTCAGAATGCAGCCTTCCCCCCTTCGCATCTGCTTTTTACACAGATAGGTGCTATATTGAAAATGTAGCAAAATGTTAATTGAAAATGAATTTTAACTCAGATCATGTTGTTGTCAGGTGCTTCATATTGACTGCAACTCAAAGCAACACTGTGAATAACAAATCTCAACCTCGTTCTAGCCTGAGCAATTCTCACCATCTCTGACTCCATACAGTCGCTGAGTCAGTTCATTTTGTTGAGGGTCGTCTTCTTTTTCTCTGATCATCTACCTTTCCCAGCTTTTGTCTTTTTCCAAGGATTGAAATTACAACAAAATGTGTAAAATATGTGAGATGGTTTCACCTTTCTGGACTCAAAGAGGAGTACCCTGGTTGCAGTTTCTAGATAGACTTGTCTTTTGTCAGTCTAAAGTATATTGAGTACTCCTGTCCTCTACAATTCAAAGGCATCATTTTTTTTTATGTCATCCTTATTCGTTGTCAAACTTTCAGATGCATTTGAAACAATTGAAAATATCATGGTATCAACCAGGTGCATTTTAGTTTTAAACTGACATCTTTGCTCTTTAACATGCTGGAGAGCAGCTTTACAGAGTGTAACACTTTTTTTTAAAAAAGAAATCATTTTGTATATCTTTTATTATTTCTTAATAACAATTAATTACAAAGTTTTAATAACTTTTAATTGTACAAAATTTCCTAATATTAATGGCTGAAAACTTATTTTTTTAAAAAAATTATATGCTCAATGATTTATTCGTTGCTAATACCTTTTATCTTTCTTCTTTTAAAATACTGGTTTACATACACACTTCTTAAAATTTACTTACATTGTTTTTCCACACTGGATCTTTCCCCTTTCATTTACTCATCCTTCCCCCCATCCACCATATTGTATGACCCTATGACTAACCACTACCCCCTCCTTGGATCATCATACTCATTCTACAATAATTGTCTTGTACAGTATTTGTCTTTATGAGACTGAGTTAATTCCCTTAGCATCATGATCTCCAGTCCCTCCCATGTTTGGTAGTAATTTACAACACATCTTTTGAACTCTTGACTATATGATGATGAAGGCTGATTGCAGACACAAGTAAGATGAAATAATTGACAACTTTAATTTTTCTTTCCCCCTCCTCCACCTGTTATAGGTTTTTTTACCTATAAAAAATTGGTTCAAAATTGGGAAGGGCGTACGCCAGGGATGCATCCTATCTCCATACCTTTTCAACCTATATGCAGAACAGATTATCCAGGAGGCTGGGCTCCATGAGGAGAAATGTGGGGTCAAGATTGGTGGACGATTTATCAACAATCTGCGTTATGCAGAGGACACAACCCTGCTTGCTGAAACTGAGGAGGACCTGAAGCGCCTGCTGAAGAGTGTCAAGGACTGCAGCCTACAATATGGATTGAGGCTCAATGTCAAGAAGACAAAGATTCTCACCACTGGACCAATCGGCAGCATCAGGATGGATGGTGAAGAGATTGAGATTGTACACAGCTTTAGTTTGCTTGGCTCCATAGTCAACAGTCTTGGCACGAGCAGCCAGGAAATTAAAAGGCGCATTGCCATGGGAAAGTCTGCTGTTAGGGACCTCTCCAAAGTGCTGAAGAGCAATGGTATCTCTTTGGAGACTAAGGTGTGTCTGATACAGGCCATGGTCTTCGCAATCACCTGTTATGCATCAGAGTTGGACAATGACCAAGGAGGATAGAAGGAGAATTGATGCCTTTGAGCTGTGGTGCTGGAGAAGAGTATTGAGAATACCATGGACTGCTAGGAAAACAAACAGATTTGTCCTGGAGAGGGTTAAACTGGGTGGCTCCTTGGAGGCAAGGATTCTGAGGCTCCGTCTAACATACTTTGGACATGTTGTGAGGAGAGACCGGTCCTTAGAGAGGGACATCATGCTTGGGAGGGTGGAGGGACGGCGCAGGAAAGGAAGGCCCTCTATGAGGTGGATTGATTCAGTGACTGGGATAATTGGGATGGGAGTGTCAGAGACAGTGCGATTGGCACAGGACAGAGCGGAGTTTAGGGCTGTTGTACGTAGGCTCCCTACGAGTCACAGGCCACTCGACGGCACATAACAACAACAACAACCTTTTATGGCCTAGTGGTGAGAATTTTTGTTACTTGGTGTTGAGATATAATCTATATTGAAAGTTGTAATCACTAATATTCTGTAGGACGTGTTCCAAATTCTGTTCACTTTCATCAAGTAAGATTCTATAATGAAGGTTGTTAATAAGTCTTCTTCCAATTCAGATGCCATGTTCTTTCTATAGTCCAACTTCTTGAATCATTTTCTCTGTACACAGATTAAAATGGTGTTTATAAAGGATGCAACTCTGACTTTAAATCATGCACTGCTCCCTTGTTTTGTCTGGGAAACTGTTTCTTGGTCTATTTAGAGGATTCACATGAGCACAATAAATTGTTATGATATTCTCATCTTTCTGAATTTGTTGTGATCCAGATAGTATCAGTTTCTCTCTTTCTTAATATTGAGCATTTTACCACTGTATTTTCTATTGTAGCAGTAACTTGATGAATTTAATAATTGTTAATCAGTTTTCTTTCACTGCTTTTAAAATGTGATTTACATTGAGTGTAACTCTGATTATTTTCTTCTTCAATACTTTTTTACCATTCCATAAACAATATCATTGATTGCAACTATTGACATTAAAATAAAATCATGTACATGTGAACTTAACTCAATGGCTTTAAAATTAATAGGTTTTGACAAATCTATTGAACTTGAAATTTCCCTTTTGCTTATTGAAAGCATGGAAGACTTAAATATTTGTGGAAGAAAATAAAAATACTTCAGCCTTCAATATAGATTGCACCTCAATATTAAGAAGCCTAAACTACTCACCCTCTGTACTGTTAAACAACATTATGATAGATGGAGAAAAGAATGAAGTTGTCAATAATTTCATCTTTCTTGGATCAGCAATCAACACCCTTGATACCAGAAGGAGATCAAGAGATGTATTGAGAAGGTGAACTCTCAAGGATCTCGCCAAAATACTGAGAAGTAATGATGTCAGTTTGAAGACTAAGCATGAGCCTGATTCCAGTTATGGTATTTTCAATCACTTGCTATGCATCTGAAAGAAAGATAATAAATAAAGATGACAAGGAAAAAATTGATGCCTTTAAGCTGTGGTGTTAGGAAGAGGACTTAAAATCCATGGAGTGCCAAAAGAATATCAGGTATGTAGTGGAGCAAATGCATCCAGAATACTTCTTGGAGGCAAGGATGACACAGCTCCATCTCATATACTTAGGGCATGTTACCAGTAGAGACTACTCCTTCTAGAAAGATACCATGTTTGGAAAGGTGGAAGGTCAGAAAAAAGAATAAGATCTTCAGTGAGATGGGCTGACACAATGACTGCAGCAGACTTACGTGTTCCAGTGATAATGAGGATGTCAGAAAGTAGAATATGGTTCAAACCTGTTGTTCATAGGATCACTATAAGTTGTACTCCACTACATGGCAATAACAACAACAATAACAACATGTTGGTAGAAATGACAAATTAAGGATGAATAGATTGGCATTCATAGTAACAAAACAAAACAAAACACCAAAGGAAAAACCCAACTATTTCAAGATCTATCCTGAAGTACAATGCACTGTCAGTATATTATCCAATAGGCACTCAAGCATTGAGGATTCTCCTTCATAGGGTCGCTATGAGTCGAATGCGATTCGATGGCACTTAACAACAACAGCAACAACATATATAATATAGTATATTATATATACAATGAAGACATTCCATACATATACAATGAGTATATGTTAATAAGACTATTTTTAATAATACACCAACCACTAAAGCCATAGATGAACAAAATGAAGGATTTCTACCAAATTTTGCGGCCTGAAATAGATTGAACAGTCAAACAAGATATGTTAATAATAAATAATTTGTGACTAGAATACAAAAGTTTGGAAGCAGGAGTGGCATCCACTTCCAAAAAAGCTTGTCTTCAGAAACTCTATAAACTTGGAGAAAAGATTAAAGTTTTGCATTCAAGACTTTCATTCGTATGGTCACTATGGGTTGTCTACGACTCTATGGCACTTAACAACAACAAAAACAGAATACAAAAGTTAGAAGCAAAGAAAAAGATAAAGTAGTTGGAAAATACAGATTTGGTGAAAGACAAGAGGCTAGAGATAAAATAATACATTTTTTGTGGTTAATGATTTATTAATTGCAAATAACTTTAGTGTATGTGTGTGCGAACGCGCTCGCGCACGCACACACACACACACACACGGACTACACCTGATGGACAAGGCAAGAATCAAATTTACTACATTAGTGGAAAAAGTTGATGGACAACCTCAATATCAGCAGTCAAAATCAGATCAGGGTCTAACTGTGGAATGCTGTTTTTGTTGTTAAGTGCCATCAAATTGTAGGCTACTCATAGCGACCCTATGAATGAAAGTCCTCAACACTTGTGTGACTTCCATCCTTTCTCCAGGTTCATAGGGTTCCTGGAGGCAAGCTATTACAGAAGTGGATGCTACTCCTACTTCCAAGCTTGTTTTAATCAGGGAGCTCCACCAAACACTGTCTGCCATGGGTAACCATTAACACATTTGACACATCAGTTTACAGTGTTCAGCTTCACAGCAAACACAGGTTATTTCTGTACAGCAAGTGGATACACCAGAGCTATACGACCTGGAAGAAAGTTTGAACAAAAACAATGAAAAACAACAACGACTGTGGGATAGATAATTATTGTTGTTGTTATGTACCATCAAGTCACCTGAGAGTCATAGTGACCCTATGTACAACAGCTCTGAAACCTGTCCTGTCCTGAGCCAGTCTCACTGACTCCAACACAACTGCCCCCATTTTCTTACTTACTCTAGTAATTAGTCTCATCCAGGGTCTTCCTCCATAATTACTCATGTTCAATTTCAAAATAAAGTTGCCGAAAATTAAAACAAGTTCACAAGAACCAAAACATGACCTTCAGTCTACCCTGTCCAAATGATATAAATACAAAAAAAAAAAAAAACCTCAAGAATAGATTTAATACTTTGAAGACTAATGATGGGAGACCAGATGAGTTTCAGGATGACAAATAGGATGTCAAACATGGAGAAATAAAAAAAGACGATTATCAGGATGGGGAGATAGAAAAGTCCAAAATGGACGTCAGAAGAGACTCTGACAATTGCACTAGACACAGACAAAAACAAAGCGCAGAAATGCGGAGCTAAAAAAGATTAACAGAAGATTTCTAAAGGCAATTTGAGAAGAAAATCAAAATAGTATAGCAGAATGCACAAAGAGCTAGAATTATAAAACCAAAAGAATATAACAGGTTTGGCATTTCTTAAATTGAAAGACATGAAAAAAGAAATCAAGCCTTAAGTTATATTACTTACCTAAAATCAGCTGGTTGATGTTGTTCTTGAGTACCATAGAGTTGGAATTGACTCATAGCTGACCCTTCAGTGGGTTTTAAACGCAGTAAATTGCATGGGAGGAGATTTCCCATCCTTCTCCAGCAGAGCAGATGGTGAATTCAAATCACATGTCCTTGGGAATGCAGTGCAGTTTTCTACCACTAGGTCCTTAGAGCTCCCTAAAAGAACATTGCTGTTGTGTACAGTCAAGTCAATTCAGAGCTGACTCATAATTGACTCTCTGGAGGATTTTCAGAAGAGATAGGATGTTTTTGTTGTTGTTGTTGTTAGGAGCCATTGGGTTTAGTAAAAATCATAGTGAGCTTATGAGAAACAGCCTTGAACTCTGTCCTAACCTGTGCCATTATTATAGTCACTATCAATCCTTCTAGTTAGTAGTCTTACTCTCTTACACTGATCTGACATCTTTCCAAGCATGATGTCCCTTTTCAAGAACTAGCCTCGTGTATCAACATATCCACATTAAGTAAAGCAAAGCTTTGCCATATTTTCTTCCAAAGATCACTATGGCTGCCCTTTTCCCAAGACATATCTGTTTGTTCTTTTGGCAATCCATAAGATGAACAGTGCTATTCTGCAACATCACTTCTCAAAGTCATCAATTGTCCTTCTGTCATCCTTATTCATTGTCCAACTCTGAACAACACAGCAAGTGATTGGAAAATCATGACTTGAAACAGGTACACCTTAGTCTTCAAACTGACATTATTGCTGTTTATTATTTTGCAGAATTCCCTGACACTGGACTTTCCCAATGCAATACAAATCCTCATCTCCTGACTAAAGGTGTTGGTTGTTAATCTAAGCTGGATTAAATCATTGGCAATTTCAATATTATCTCCATATGTCATGATGTTACCTATTGGTCCAGTGATAAGGACCTTTATTTTTTGTTTGTTTATTTTGTTTTTTAGGGTTTTTTTTTGTTTTTTATAAGGTGTAGGCCATACTGAAGGCTCTTGTCTTTGATCTTCTTCATCAACTGTTTTAGACCCTTCTCACATTAAGCAAGCAAAATTGTGTCTTTTGTATAGCACAGGATGCTGATGAGTCTACCTTTAAGTCTTATGCCACATTCCTCTTCATAGAGTCCAGCTTCTTGAATTATTTGCTCAGCATTCAGATTGCAAGGTAATTTGTTCCACATGAAGGTATTGAGAGATAATACAACTCTGATGCACACTTTTCTTATTTTTAAACCATGTAGTGTTTTCTTGCTTTGTTTGAATAAAAATCTCTTGGTCTAGGTATCTATCTATCTATCTATCTATATATCTATATCTATATCTATATATTCATATTTCAAATGAGCCCAATTAAGAGTTCTGTGATTCCCATTCTTTGAAATGTTAGCCATAATTTGTTATGATCTTTTTGCATAGTCAAAAAACACAAATAGACATTGTTCTAGTAGTCTTCACTTTCAGCTAGGATCCCTGACATCAGCAATGATACCCTTGGTGAAAAAAATCTTGATTGATGCTATAAGCACCAGAAAGTGGAATGAACACACAGTTACTGTACCAAAAGGCATTGGTCAGCACTGACACATTTCAGGAAGAATCCTATGATCAAGAACTAATGAAGAAAGAAGTTCAAGCTAAGCTGCACTAAGGGAATTAGAAAAAAAAATAAGGCCTTAAGCATGGATAAAAATAAATTGACATATTTCAACAAATGAAAGCAGCCCTGGACATTCTCTTTAGTCTATGGCAAGAAATTTAGAAGACAACTGACTTATCAACTGACTGGAAGAAATTTATATTTGTTTTCATTTCAGAAATGGTGATCCATCAAAATGTGGAAATTATCTAACAATATCATTAATATCACATTGAAACAAAATATTACTGATGATAAAAAATAACAGAATGATACATTGACAAAGAACTATCATAAATATAAGCTGGATTCAGAAGATACTGTAGAAAAGAGTTACCATTGCGGATGTCATATAGATCTCGATGGAAAGCATAAAGATATTTAAATGTGTCTTATTGATTATATAATGGTGTTTTAACTCTTTAGAACATAACAAATTATGGATAACATTGAGAAGAATGGGAGTCAATAAACATTTAACCATATTCTTGTAATCTTATACCTAGACCAATAAGCTGTTGTATGTACATTAAAAAAAAAAAATACGACAATGAATGAATGGGATTCCAAAATCTCTGTAGATGTTAATTGAAATAATTAATAATAACAATAAAAAATTTAAAAAATACATTATTTAAAATCGAGAATACGTGTATCAGGGTGGTATCACTTTCTTCATACCTTTTCAATCTGTGTCCTGAACAAGTAATCCAAGAAATTGGACTATATGAAGAAAAATGTGGCATCAGGATTGGAGAAAAACCCAAGAACCAGTGATATACAGATGATGACATCTTTCTAAAAGAGAAGGAAACTTGATACACTTGATACAGAAGATTAAAGACTACAGCCTTCACTATAGATAAAGCACAACATCAAAAAGACAAAAATCCTCACAAAAAGACCTATATAAAACACCATGATAGATGGAAAAAAATTGAAGTTGTGAACCATTTCATCCTACTTCATCCACAATCAACATCCAAGGCAGCAGAGATCAAGGAATTAGATGACATATTGTACTGAGAAAATTGTCATGAACCTCTTCAAAGTGCTAAAAATCAAGGCCTTCAATTTAAATACTAAGGAGTACCTGATCCAAGCCATCTTCTTTTCAGTTACCTTCTATGCATCTGAAAATTGAACAATGAATAAGAATGACAGAAAAAACAGTTAATGACTTTTAATCATGGTGTTAAAGAAGGATACTTAATATGCCATGTACTTCCCAAAAAACAAACTGTCATGAAGAAAGTGCAACTAGGATGTTCCTTAGAGTCAAGAATAGTGAAGCATCACTTCACATACTTTGGGCATGTTATCAGAAGAGGACAGTTCTTGGAAAGATGATGAGTCTGAGTAAGAGAAGAAGAAACCCAACAAGATGGACTGATATAATGACTATAATAATTGGCTTGAGCATATCAGAAATGGGGAGAATGACAGAAAAAGGCAGATTTTAGATATGTTTTTTATATAGTCACTATGAATTGTAAGCAACTCAAAGGCATCTAAGAATGACAATCCTGAAATACAGTAACATAAGTGGTACGATACTATTGATGTCCTTATAAGCAAGGTCTGTGAACACAGCTATTAGTCAAATATATACTAATATATATCACTCACCACTAATCACTAAATATATGCACCAACCAATTCATCACTAAAGATGAAGAAACTGAGAACTGATCATACATGCAAACAAGATCCATGGGTGCTGAAATGCAAAAGCAGAAAATAAAAAAAGAAAGACTTGGAATATACAGGAGTAGAGACAGAAATGGGGCTGATGATTGAATGATAGATTCTGGTTTAATCAATAATTTATTCACTGCACTTTATTTTTTGGGGTTTTTCCATTTTATTTTTGTTTTATATTAGTTTGCATGCAAAATTTGTATACATTATGCATATCTTTAATTGACACTGTTTCACACATTCCTACATTCACATTGTGTTTCAAACAATACCTCATGTACATCATATTTTATGAAATTAATCACTGTGATTACTATTATCCTATCTCTTCAGGTCCCCATTGGATATTTCTTAATTCCTTCAAAACCTCTCCATGCTCACCAAAGAGATACAAGTCCAAAAAGAGAAAGGAAGGGGGTTGTGGGGCAGAAGGTGGAGAGGAGAGAAACAAAAACAAACAAACACAAAATTAAGAGGTAATTACAGTCATGGACCTCTCCTGAAGGACTATACAAGAATTGGTTTAACTTCATCTGCGGAAAAAGTCCATGAAGAAGCTCAATATCATCAGTTAAATTAAAACTAGGGACAGTCTGTGAATCAAGCCATCAATTACTCAAGTACAAGTTCAACTGAAGATGAAGAAAATGAAAATAAGCCTATAAGAACCAAAATGTAACCTTGATTGCACCCCAACTTAATTGAAAAATCATCTCAAGAAGATATTTGATTCATTGAACATAAATTACTGAAGACCAAATAAATTATAGGATAACACTGAGTATATCATCCATGAAGAAAGGAAACAGTCTTTACAAAGACAGAAAATAAAGAAAAGGCAAAAATTAATGTCAGAAGAGACTTCTTGCTGCCTGAGCATGCTGGTCCGTGTCTGTAAGTAATCACAAGTTTTTGGGGTCATGTGCTTTTAGGGGCTTGTGTTTGATGCACAGGAGTGCTCATCCCCCCAAGAGCAAGGCTCTTGAAGCATGGCCCAGGGTTTAAGGTAGGTGGTGGTTTAAAGTCCTAGAATGAGTAGAAACCAAAAAAATAAAAGGAAGAATTACTTAAGAGATATAACAGAAGATTTCAAAGGAGAGCTCAAGAAGACAAAGCAAAATATTTTAACAAAATACGCAAAAAAAATCAGAATGGAAGAACACTTTGTATATTTCATAAATTAAAGGAACAATCAAACAAACGGAAGTCTCAAGTTTCAATACTGAAGGTTCTGTGAGTAGAATATTGAATGAGGCAAGAAGTATTAAAATAAAAAAAGAATGTAGAGTCACTTGGCTACAAAAAATTGACTGACATTGAATCATTTCAGAAAATAACATATAATCAAGAGCCAATGATGATGAAGAAATTCAAACTGCACTGATGGCATTGGGAGGGGAAAAATATCCCACTCATTGATATAATACCTTTTGAAGTGTTTGAATAAACATTTCATGCAATCCTGGAGATGCGTACAAGCCTATACCAAGAAACGTGGCAGGGAACTTAAAAGGTCAACAGAGTGGAAAAGATGTATATTTAATCTGATTTTTAAATGCGTGATTCAACAGAATATGACAATTATAAAAAAATCAATATAACATGCAAGTAAATGCATGTTTAAGATTATTAAAAAATTGCAGGAACACAATACTCATGGGTAACTTCTAAAAACTCAAGCTAGATTCAGAAAAGGCTGTGATATGAGGGGTATGATGGCTGATGTCATTGGATCTTACATAAAAGCAAATATTACAAGAAAAATGTTGGCTTGTCTTTTATTGACTGTGCAAAATCATTTGACTGTGTAGATCATAACAAATTAGAGATAACATTGAGTATAAGGGAATATCAAAACACTTAACTGTGCTCCTTCAAACTTCTACATAGAACAAGAAGCGGACATCCAAATAGAACAAGGGAACACTGTATGGTTTCAATCAGAAAAGATGTGTGTCAGAGTTTATACTTTCTCTATATATACTTAATTCATATGCTGAGCAAATAATTTGAAAAACTTGACTATATAAAAAAGAATGTGATTTGACAATTGGAAGAGGACTCATCAACACACTGGTAGCCAAATGACATAACCTACCCTGCAGAATGTGAAGAAGACTTGAAACACTTACTAAAGAAGATCAAAGACTACAGCTTTCAATATAGATTACATATCAACATCAAAAAACAAAAATTCTCTTTCCTGGACCAATAGTAACATTGTGATAACTGAAGAAAAGACTGAATTTATCAGTGATTTAATTTTGCTTGAATTCACAATCAATTCCCTTTGTACTAGCAGTCAGTAAATCAAGATGTGTTGTATTGGAAACAATCTACTGCCTAGGATTTCTCAAAAAAACTTTAAAGCAATAGTGTAAATTTAAAGATTAAAGGTCAACTTATCCAAGCCATTTCAATTTTCCCCTATACATATGAAAGTATGATAATTAATAAGGATTACTAAAGTAAAATCTATTGCCCAATTTAATCTATCAGTAACTAAATATTATTAGTTCAACTCTTAAAGTGTACTAATTTCTTCATGTTACAAAATATTCTTT
>NW_006399872.1:10854967-10858927 GCF_000299155.1 Elephantulus edwardii
ATATAATTTTATAAATATATCTATCAATCACATAGGCTGAATAACAAAGAATGCATTTTTGGAAAACACTCAAAAAAAGCTAACTTATATAATACATTAATCCATTGTTGTTATTCTAAGAATGTGTCACTGATTCAACTAACACCCATAAACAACCTTGCTCTGAACCTTACCCTGTCCTGAGCCAACCTCTCTGTCTCTGACACACCTAAAGCAACCAAGGTCACAATCACCATATCAATCATCTCATTCAGGGTTTTCTTATCCTGCACTGTCCCTGGAGTCTTCCAGTCTGATGTCCTTTTTCAAGGACTGATCTCTCCTGGCACTATGCCCAAATTATGTGAAATACACTTTCAAGATCAATGCCTACAAAACACAGCCTGCTTTCACTTCTTCAATACAAATCATTTTTGTTCTCTTGGCAGTCCATAGTATGTTCAATACTATTCTCCAGCACCACAAATAAAATGCATTGATTCTTCTTCTGTTATCCTTAGTCATTGTCCAGCTCTCTGATGCATAGCAAATAATTTTAGACCATGGCCTGGATTAGGCATATCTTAGACTCTAGAATGACATTGTTGCTTTTTAACATTCTGGAGAGGTTCCTGACGGTAGATTTTTCCAATGCAATTTGGCTTTTGATTTTCTGACTGCTGGTGCCAAGAGTGTTGATTGTGGAACCCAGAAAGCTGAAAATGTTAACAATCTCAATCTCTTCTCTGTCTCTTATGGTGCTAACAATTGGCCCAGTAGTGAGAATCTTTTGTTTTCTTAATATTGAACTTCTATTTATATTAAAAACTTTACCCTTAAACTTCTGCGGCAAATAATTCGGGCCTTCCTCAGTTTCGTCAAGCAAGATTGTGTCATCTGGATAACACAGGTTGTTGATGGGTCTTCCTCCATTCCTGATGCCGCATTCTTCCTTTTAAAATCCAGCCTCCCGAATAATCTGGTCCACATATACATTGTAAAGGTATGGAGAAAGGATACATCCCTGACAAACTACTTTCTTGATTTTGAACCAGGCAGTGGTGTGCCCTTACTCTATTCAAACAACTTCTTGGTCTAGTAGATAAAGGTTTCACATGAGCAATAATGTTCTGGGATTCCCTTCTACATTTTGCTGTGATCCACATAGTCAAATGCAATTGCATCGTCTGTAAAACACAAATAGACATTCTTCTACTACCCTGCTTTCAGCCAAGTGTGATCTGACATCAGCAATGATATCCCTATTGTACAGCCTCTCTTCGTATTTCTATGTTGATGTACTATTCTAATAATTTTTGGAATAACTTTAGCAACATTTTACTTGCATATGATATTAGTGATACTGTTCAATAATTTCCAGACACTGGACTATCATCTTTTTAGGGGAGTGAGAATAAATATAGATCTCTTCCAGGCCAAGTAACTGTGCTCCAAATTTCTAGGCACAACTTGTTGAGCACATCCAGGGCTGGCAGCATCTGTTTGATGAAACATAGTAATTGGCATTCCATGAGTTACTAGGGCCTTATTTGTTGTCAATTCCATCAGAGCAGCTTCAATTTCCTTTTTTATGATTGGTTCTTAATCATATTCTACTTCCCGAAATTCTTGCTGTGCCAGCCAATTCTTTTGGTATAGTTACTCTGTGTATTCTTCAATCATCTTTTCATACTTCCTGAGAAATGTAGAACAAACTCTTCTTTTTTTTTTTATTTTCTGACACCAGCTCTTCGCACATTTCTTTTTTTAAAATTGCACATCATTTTATTCAGATATAAAAGCAATGTACTTATCCAGTATGAAAAACAATGTATACAAACTTTGTAAGTAAAACAGTATAAAATTCCATTTTTTCCTAATTTTTTTTAAATTAATTTTAATGAAAGTTTACAGAGACGTAAGGCTTACATTCATTCTTTTTTTTTTTTCACTTTTCTTGCTGTCCACCCCCACCCTACAATTTGCTCTTCTCTTTGAAAAGTAAAAGAAAAATTCTTTCATTGTTATATAATTCCTACTCTGAAGTCCACTCCACTGTGCAGTCTTCATTCTGGACTCCTGTCATGACTATAATATCTAATCATATATCCCTTTAAACAATTTTCTCCTTCATCTGTTTCAATGCAGTATACATTATTTATCCCCTCTTTCTCAGTCATCCCTCAACCCTGATGTCAGTCCCATTTTACAAATGGTCCTTTGCAATATTTGTCTTTTTGTGAATGAAATATTTCACTCAGCATAATGTCCTCTAGGGTCACCCATTTTCTATAATATTTCATGAGTTCCTTGTTTTTCAATGCAGCATAGTATTCCATTGTGTGAATATACCACAGCTTCTCTATCCATTCATTTGTTGATGGGCACTTAGGTTGTTTCCAAATCCTCGCTATTGTGAACCAAGCCGTAATATTCTTGGGTGTGCATATATCTGCTTGGGTGGCAGTTACAGTTTCTTTAGGGTATATTCCCAATACTAAAATTGCTGGGTCAAATAGTATTTCTATTTGTAATTTTTTGAGGAAGCATGATATTGCCTTCCATAGTAGTTGTACCATTTTATACTCCTACAAATAGTGAATAAAGGATTCCAGTCTCCCTGCAACCTTACCAGCATTTGATGCTTGCTATTCTGCTAAATTTTATTATTCTTATTGGAGTGACATGATATCTCATGATTGTTTTGATTTGCACCTGTCTTAGAGCTAGACATTTTGAACATTTCTTCATGTGCTTGTTGGCCATCTGAATGTCTTCTTTGGTGAAGTGTCTGTTCATATCCTGGATCCATTTTTCACTTGAGTTATTTACTTTTATCTTGTTCTGGTGTTCAAGAATTTTATAAATTCTAGGTATAAGTCCCTTGTCTGACATGTCATTGTTGTTGTTGTTGTTGTTGTTGTTGTTGTTGCTGTTATGTGCCTTCGAGTCACTTGCGACTCATAGCGACCCTATGCACAACAGTACTAAACTCTGTCCTGTGCCAATCACACTGTCTCTGACACTTCCATCCCGATTACCCCAGTCACTGAATCAATCCACCTCATAGAGGGCCTTCCCCTCCTGCGCCTAACAAGCATGATGTCCTTCTCCAAGGGCCGGTCTCTCCTCACAACATGTCCAAAGTATGTTAGACGGAGCCTCAGAATCCTTGCCTCCAAGGAGCCACCTCTGTTTAACCCTTTCCAGGATGAATCTGTTTGTTTTCCTAGCAGTCCATGGTACTCTTAATATTCTTCTCCAGAACCACAGCTCAAAGGCATCAATTCTCCTTCTGTCCTCCTTAGTCATTGTCCAACTCTCTGATGCATAACAAGTAATGGCAAAGACCATGGCCTGTATCAGACGCACCTTAGTCTCCAGAGAGACACCATTTCCCTTCAGTACTTTGGAGAGGTCCCTAACATCAGACTTTCCCATGGCAATGTGCCTTTTAATTTCCTGGCTACCGGTGCCAAGAGTATTGATTGTGGAGCCAAGCAAACTAAAGCTGTGAACAATCTCAATCTCTTTGCCATCCATCCTGATGTTGCCAATTGGTCCAGTGGAGAGAATCTTTGTCTTCTTGACATTGAGCCTCAATCCATATTGGAGTCTGCAGTCCTTGACCCTCTGCAACAAGCGCTTCAGGTCCTCCTTAGTTTCAGCAAGCAGGGTTGTGTCATTACTAAATACTTTTTCCCAGTCTGTGGCTTCCCTCTGTACCCTGTTGGAGAAGTTTTTAGATGTGCATAAGGATTTTATTTTTAGAAAATTACATTCATCTATTTTATCCTCTCCTGGTTGTAGATTTTTCAGGATACTTGGAAGACTGTTTATGTTGTGGATTAGGACTTCTAGAGTTCTTCCAAGATTTTCTGCAATGAAGTTTATAGTCCTTGGTTTTAGTACTAGGTCCATGATCCACTTTAAGTTGGTTTTTGTGTATGGAGTGAGGTGTGGATTTTCCTTGAGTCTTCT
>NW_006399872.1:10859582-10870006 GCF_000299155.1 Elephantulus edwardii
ACATTGAGCCTCAGTCCATACTGAAGGCTGCAGTCCTTGACCCTTCGCAGCAAGTGCATGAGGTCCTCCTCAGTTTCAGCAAGCAGGGTAGTTTTCCAATTTTGCAAGTACCATTTGTTAAAAAGCCTTTCATTTCTCCACTTAACTGATTTCATCTCCTGGTCAAAAATCAATTGACCATAGGTAAATGGGCTGATTTCTGGATTCTCAATTCTATTCCATTGATCTACGTGTCTGTCATTTTACCAGTCTGTTTTGACCACCATTCCAGTGTAGAAGTATTTGAAATCAGGGAGTGAGATGCCTCCTACCTAGTTTCTCCTTTTAAGGAGTACTTTGCTTATTCAGGGCCTCTTTCCATTCCAAATTAAATTAGAGATTGCTTTTTCCAGCTCATTGAAGAGTGGAATTGGTACTTGTATTGAGATTGCATTGAATGTGTAAATTGCCTTTGGTATTATTGTCATTTTCATAATATTGAGTCTTCTTATCCATAAGCAAGGGATATTCTTCCACTTCTGCAGGCCTTTTTTGTTTCTTGTAGTAACGATTTTAATTTTCTTTGAATTGATCCTTTGTGTTTCTGGTTAGATTTAGTCCTAAGTATTTAATATTGTGATTAGCTATTGTGAAGGGTATTGTTTTTCATAGTTCCAATTCTATATTCTCCTTGTCACTCTAGAGAAATCCAATTCATTTTTGTATTGATCTTGTATTCTTCCACTTTGTTTTCCTTTTGGGGTCTATAATATATGGTGTTCACTCAACTTCTTGAATATATATTCTCTCATTCTTCATTATGCCTGAGTTTTCCTCTAGGAATTCTTCCACAACTTTTTTGGTACCTTCACTTACTTCTTCCTGTTCTGGGATACCAATGATACACATGTTATTTGTCCTGATGGTGTCCCATATTATTATTATTTTTCTTCTTTTCCTTTCTTTTTGATTCTGCTTTTTTGCTCTAGATGATCGGTGGTGACAATTCAATCATCTGTTTCACTGGTCCTGTGTTGCATCTCTTCATCTCTGCTCATGTGTCCTTCCATCATGTTGACAACATCTGATACTTTGGACGTCATATTTTGGATCATGATTTCTTGTTTTTCCAGTGCCACTGTTGTCTCATGTATTTTATCTGCATTGTTTTTGGATTTTGTTTAAGCTCCTCCTGGTTTTTGTTTGCAGTGTCCTGTAATTCTTCAGGTTTGTCTTTCATCCATTGATAATATTCAATCGTTGTTCTTTTAAATTCTGTGTCAGAAAATTTCATCAAACTTTCTGGCTTCAATAAATCCATTGATACTGTGTTACCTTTTAGGAGTGGCATCTTGCTTTGCACGTGTGTGCTTTCTTCGGGACATTAATAGGTTCTTGATCTGAAGACAATGCTCTAGAAATCAGTTGGGTAGCTACCCCACCTATGTTTTTCTCTTAACTTCTGATTCAAGGGAAAGTCCAGTTCAGGGTCTGTGAGAGCAGCCTCTTGTATATCAAGGATTTCTGGGTTAAAGGCAAGTTTGTTGCCTGGACGTGTAGGCACAGGTGTGGAGCCAAATGAGGGGCAGGGCAGGGATGGGGTGGGGCAGGTTGACCACAGGAGAGAGTCAGCTACCTGTGAGAATCTCATTCAGATTTCAGCTGTCTGGATCTAAGGTGTGGAGTCTCTATGCAAATTCCAGCTAGCTATCTCCCACCCAGAAGCTCTTGCTCAGTAGTCCCTGCCCAGCAGCCATCGCCCAGTGGCCCCTGCCCCAATAGGGCTCTGGGTCCAGCAGGACCCAAGAAAACTCAGTCACATTCCCACTGACCCACTTGCCTCTAGCCAGTCTGTGGTGTCCACAAAAGCTCAGTAAAATTCGCACCAGGCCCACTCACTCCTAGGAGCTCTCCTAGGGCAGTCAATGGTGCCCAAGGAAACTCAGTTAAATCTCTACCAGCCCACCAGATCCTGGGCAGTCAGAGAGGGAAAAAGAAAACTCAGTCAATTTGCAACAGACCCACTTGTTCATAGTGGGGCTTAAGATAACTCAGTCAATTTTCTACTAACCTTCTTTCTTCTTGCAGATGGGTCCCACAGCAGATCACTTGGCAGTTTCCAGCTTTGGCTGGGGCCCACAGCATGGGTAGATGTTCCTGTAACTCCCAAACTAATTATTTTAATGAAAGTTCCTACTTAAATTCCTCCTGTCCAATGTGGTTGTGCCACATTGTTCTCTGTGTGCTGTGATGGTCTCTCTAATGGCCCATTTCTATGCAGCTTGCTGCTTCTTCAGTTCCTCACACTGCTTTCTCTACCACCATCTTGGAATCTCTCTTTGCACATTTCTTCATAATATTTTGTTTCCCAAGCAGCGCTTTTGATATCTCCTCCCTTTAACTTCTTTATTTCTTCTCTTTGTTATGGCTTCTAGCATTCAAGTGCAACACTCTGAGTTTCTTCTGACATCTCTTTTGGTATTTTCACTCTGTAATGACCTTTTACTTCCTTCATGAAGGCATTTTTTCATATTGCGGTGGGAAAGTCCGCTGTTAGAGACATCTCCTGGGTACTGAAGAGCAATGGTGTCAGTTTGGAGACTAAGGTGCATCTGATACAGGCTATGGTCTTTGTAATCACTTGTTATGCATCAGAGAGTGGAACAAGGACTAGGGAGGATAGAAGGAGAATTGATGCCTTTGAGCTGTGGTGCTGGAGAAGAATATTGAGAGTACCATGGACTGCTAGGAAAACAAACAGATTCATCCTGGGAAGGGTTAAACTGGGTGGCTCTTTGGAGGAAAGGATTCTGAGGCTCCATCTAACATATTTTGGACATGTTGTAAGGAGAGACTGGTCCTTGGAGAAGGACATCATGCTTGGGAGGGTGGAGCGACAGCACAGGAGGGGAAGGCCCTCTGTGAGTTGTATTGATTCAGTGACTGGGGTAATCAGGATGGGAGTGTCAGAGACAGTGCGATTGGCACAGGACAGAGCAGAGTTTAGTACTGTTATACAAAGGGTCACTATGAGTCGCAAACAACTTAACAGCACATAACAACAATAACAACATTAAATATCCAAGCCTCACTTGGATTATACTTTACATCCATGATAGAATGGTGAAAGTCACAGGAAAAAAATCTACAGTAATGGCTGTACACTACATAAGCAAAGAATGGAGAATAATGGATTCTTTTCATTTTTATAAAAAAGAAAAAAGTCATTACCTTTCTGAAAAAAGTGGAAATAATTTCTTGATATATAAAAGTTTGGTGTTAATTACTCAATATTTTGGAATGTAAATACTTTTCCCCAATTAACTTCTTTTTTCTCTAAGTTTTATAAAGCAGGAATGTTTCCAAGAATTGATCCCCTGAAATATTTATAGCTGTTAAAATTGTGTTTTGTTATGGATTCACCATTTTAAGTTTCTAGATAACTAGGGGCCTAACTTCGGAACTCAGTCCAGATTACAATTATATGACTCTCTGAAAACAGAACAGGTAGTTAAGTAATTGAGAGCAGAACTAATTATCATGCTATATGAATATCATGCTGCCAGAAAATTTGAGGGTAATATTTTCCTATATTTACAGCATATAGTTTCCTAGTTTTCACAAAACTAATATTTTTTCCAAGAAAACTATGAAATCCTGGGCATTTTATTTCTCTACATAATTTTAAAGAAATATAGCTAATCCTGCCACCTAGAGGATATGGCCCTCCTATTTGGAGAACCTGACCTCACCTCCTGGATGCCCCAGCCCCAAAGCTTGGAGGACAACCCACTGCCACCCCTCTGAACTGTGCCAAGGACATAAGTATCACAGGTGAACCCATTTAATTTCCTCCCCCCTCCCAAAGCTTGAGATGCTTGGGGAACATTGGCCTGGCCTAGCTACAACAGGTGTCTGACAGATGAGGCTGCTAATTCACAGATCATGTCTCTCCTGGACTGAGGCAAGTTTTCCTTTAAGTCAAAAGTTCAGAGTGAAACTCAGGCAGAGTAGCTGCCTCACACTCTTCTGGAACAATGATGTGTGATCAAGAGCCTGCTATTGCCTCAGGTGTGAAAAACTCTACCAAAGCAATAGTGCAAAAGAAGCAGGCTACCTCAGACCCTACACAAGCTTAAAACAAGGTGTCGTACTCCAAAAGTGACAGAGTATCCATGGCTTTCCTGAAGCCAAAAAGTTCGATGGAACTTGCTGACACAGAATTTAAAAAGGAAAAACAAACCAATGATTGAATATTTTCAATGCATAAAAGACAAACTTGAAGACTTATGGGACAGTGCAAGTAAAAAATAAGAAAAATGTAAAAAAAATCCAAAAAAATGCAGATATAACAAATGAGGCATTAGAGGCTCTAGAAAAAACTAGAAATAATAATCCAAAATGTAAGGACCAATGTTTCAGATGCTGTCAACATGTTGAAGGGACATATGAACAGAGTTGAAGAAATGGAACACAGAACTAGTGAACTAGAAGATAGAATTGTCACCACTGAGCTGCTAGAACAAAAAGCAGAATCAAAGAGGAAAGAAACAGAAGAAGACCTAAGAATAATATGGGACACCATCAGGAGGAATAACATACACAAAATTGGAATCCCAGAACAGGAAGAAGTAAGTAAAGGCACCTAGAAAGTTGTAGAAGAATTACTAGAAGAAAACTTTTGAAGCATAATGAAAGATGAGAGAATATATATGCAAGATGCTGAGAAAATACTGTCTATAATAGATCCCAAAAGAAGAAAAACAAGGTAAAGCATAGTCAAATATGTCAGATCCAAATATATGGAGAAAATTTTGAAAGTAGCTAGGGAGAGACACAAAGTAACCTATAAGGGAGAGCTAATAAGATTAAGGGCCAATTTCTCAGCAGAAACCATAGAGCAAGAAAACAGTGGAATGACATATATTGAACACTCAGAGAACACAACTGTCAACCAAGAATACTATGCCCAGCAAAACTGTTCATCAAATATGAAGAAGAGACAAAAATATCCTCAGAAAATAGAACCTAAAATAGTTTGTAAAAACAAGACCAGTGTTGAAGAAAACACTTAGAGACATCTTTCTTACAGAGGTGCCACAGAAAGCAGGATGGACCAACGTAATCAGTAACAACACCAAAAATAACTCAACAAAATGGTAGCAATAAAACATTGCCTCTCAATAAGCATATTGAATGTGAATGATTTAAATACACCACTAAAGAGAAGAAGAGTAGCAGATCAGATTAAAAAACAAAACAAAAACAAATCCCCTTAAAAACCCTCTCAATATGCTGTCCACAAGAAACATACCTGAAAAGTGAAGATAAAGACTAAAAATAAACATATCAAGCAAATGGCAACCATAGAAAAGCAGGAGTGGTGATATTAATCTCTCATAAAATAGATGTCAATGCAAAAACCATCACCAAGGACAAGGAAGCTTGCTATATAATACTTAAGGGGTCAATAGAGCAAGAGGTCAAAACAATAATAAATATCTGTGTCCCAAATGAGGAGAGCTACAAAATATACAAAAGAAAAGTTAACAAAACTGAAAAAAAGAAAATAGAAAACACCACTATAGTAGTTGGAGACATCAGTACACCACTATCAAGAATTGGTAGTACTACCAGAAAGAAACTCAACAAAGATGCTGAAGAATTAAACCATACAATAAACCAACTTGAGCTCATATAAATATATAGGCTAATGTAACCCAAAAAAGCTCAGTGTATCTTCTTCTCCAAAGTGAATGGAACATTCTCCAGAATAGAATATATTTTAAGTCTCAAGGCAAGCATCAATAAGTAAAAAACAGAAATAATACAAAGCATCTTCTTAGAACACAATACTACAAAATTAGAAATTAATAACAAGAGGATAAAGAAGAAGAAAAAAAACACACCACAAAACCCATACATTTGGAAGCTGAGCAACACCTTGCTTGAACATTGAGTGGGCACTAGAAGAAATAAAAAATGAAATAAACAAGTTTCTTAAAACAAATGACAATGAAAACAAAACTTATCAAAACCTCTGGGAAACAGCCAAACAGTAATCAAAGATCAAATTATAGCAATATGCAAGCACATGAACAAGCAAGAAAAAATTATAATTGACTCTCTAACCCAATATCTCAAACAAATTGGAATAAAGAGCAGCCACAAAACCCAACACACTTAAAAAAAACCCTGGAGTTATAAAAATTAGGACAGAAAGAAATGAAATAGAAAACAGAAAAATAACTGAAACCATCAACAAAAGAAAGAGGTGGACCTTTGAAAAGATCACTAAAATCAACAAACCACTTATGAAACTAAAAAAGGAAAGAAAGTAAAGACACAAAACAAATAAGAGATGCAATGGCAGTGTCACAACAGAACCAACTAAAACAAAATTGTTAACAATGGAAAATTATGAAAAACTATACTCAAACAAGTATGAAAACCAAGAGGAAATGGACAAATACTTAGAAACTCAGAAGTTACCTAAACTGACACAGACCAAAATATAACACATAAACAGACCCATTACAAAAGAAGAAATTGAAGAGGTAATAAAACAACTTGCAGTCAAAAAAGTCCTGGACCAGATGGTTTTACAAGTGAATTTCATGAAACATTCAGAAAAGAACTGTCACCAATTTACCTAACCTATTTCAGAAAATAGAAAAAAGATGGAATTCTCCCAGACTCATTCTATGAAGCAAACATATTCTTGATACCAAAGCCAGGCAAAGATGTCACTGAAATAGAAAACTATTGTCCAATATCTTTTATGAAGATAGATGCAAAAGCCCTGAATAAAATTATGGCAAATAGAATCCAACAATACATCAAAAACAAACAAACAAACAAACAAACAATAAAAGACTTCACCATGACCCAGTGGGTTTCCTAAGAGGTATGCAAGGATGGTTCAATATAAGAAAAATAATGTAATTCGTCACATTAACAAAGCAAAAAATAAGAACCACAGGATCCTATCAATTGATGCAGAAAAGGCCTTTGATAAAATCCAACACCTTTTCCTGATTAAAACACCCAACAGAATAAGAATAGAGGGGAATTTACCCAACATATTAAAAGTATATACACAAACCCGAGAGCAAAACTTGTTCTACATAGAGAGAGGTTAAAGGTATTCACTTTGAGAACAGGAACTAGGCAAGGATGCTCACTATCACTTTTCCTATTCAACATTGTATTGGATGTCTTAGCTACGGCAATATGACAATAGAAGAAAATAAGAGGTATCCAAATTGGCAAAGAGGAGGTAAAATTATCTTTCTATGTAGATGATATAATAGTATACTTAGAAAACCCTAAAGACTCACTGCACATAGTTGACCAATTCAGCAAAATGTCAAGATACAACATCAACATACAAATATCAATTGGATTTCAGTTCTCATATTCTCAGAGTATATTTCAAGTAATGGAATACCTGGGTCATATGAAATTTTTATGTTCAGATTTTTGAGGAAGTACCAACATGACTTACAGTATAGTTGCACTATTTTACAATCCCACTAATAATGTATAAGTGTTCCCTTCTTGCCACATCCTCTCCAACATCTATTACTTGCTGCGCTGTTAAACTTTGCCATTGTTACTGGTGTGATGGTATCTTATAGTGATTTTAATTTGCATCTCTTGAGGGAGCTCTGGTGGCCTAGTGGCAAGACGCTGCACTGCAATCCCAGAGGTACGTGGTTCAAATCCACCAGATGCTCTGCTGGAGAAGGAAGAGGCAATCTCCTCCTGTACCAGTCAGATCTGATTTGATGGTACACGTAAAAATAATACAATAAAAATTTGCATCTCTCTTTTAGCCAATGATTTGGAGCATTTTTCACGTGTCTATTTGCCATCCGAGTATCTTCCTCTGTGAAAATTCTTTCCATGTCTTTTGGCAATATTCTAATTGGGGCATCAGTCTTTTTCTTGTGGAGGCCTAGGGGTATTCTGTAAACTTTTGTTATAAGACTTTTTTCTGAGGCGGTATTACCAAATGTGTGTTCTCAGTCTGTAGGTTTTCTTCTCACCCTGGCGGAAAAGGTTTTTGATGTGCACAGGGATTTAATCATTAGAAGATCCCATGAATCAATGAGATTTATACACCAATGTTCATAGCATCATTATTCGCCATCGCAAGAACATGGATACAGCCCCAACGTCCAACCACACTGGATTGAGAAATTATAGTACATTCACACAATGGAATACTATGTAGCACGTAGGAGCAATAACCTTGTAAATTATTACCTAACTTTGGGGGGACTGGAAAGCATTATGATGAATGAACTAACTCAGTCCCACAAGGATAAATATTGTATAAAACTGTTACTGTAGAATGAATATAAGTATCCAGTAGAGGTGGGGGAGGCTGGAAGAAGTGTGATGTGGATGTGCCGGGAGAGGAGGGTTTAATCACTGGGTTGTACAATTTCATGGGTGGAGGGAGTGAGGGAAATTGAAAGAATTTGTTTGAATTTGTATTTGAGGATTTTTAAAATAAACTAATAGGGAAAAGCAAAGGTCAAAAAAAATCAATTGGATTTCTCAACAGTAACAAATACAGAACTGAACCTAAGAAAAACACTACTGTCACAATAGTTCATTACAATTTTAATTACTTGGGAGAAAATCCTACTAGAAAGACAAAGCCCTCTTTCAAAGAAAGTTACAAAACATTACTATAAGAAACAAAAAGGCACCTAGTGAAATGGAAGAATACACCATACTCTTGGTTAGGAAGATTCAATATTGTGAAAATGACAGTCCTACCAAAGGCAATCTACAGGTTCAATGCAATCTCAATACAAATACCAATACCAATTCCATTCTTCAATGAGATTGAAAAGGCAATCTCCAGTTTCATTTGAAATGGAAAGTGGCCCAGAATAAATCAAGCATTCCTTAGAAAGAGAAACAAAGTAGGTGGCATCTCACTTCCTGAATTCAAATCCTACTACACAGCTGTGGTGGTCAAGACAGCATGGTACTTGTACAATGACAGACACATAGATCAATAGAATAGAACTAAGAACCCAGAAATCAGCCCATTTACCTATGGTCAACTCATTTTTGACAAGGAGATGAAATTGGTTAAGAGGGGAAACAACAGCATTTTTAAAAAATAGTGTTGGCAAACTTGGAAAATTGCCTCCAGAAAAAGCCAAGACCTAAGCCTCACACCATACATAAAACCAACTTAAAGTGGACCAAGGACCTAGGACTAAACCACGGACTATACACTTTTCAGAAAAAAGTTTGGAAGGACTCTAGAAGCCGTAATCCACAACATAAACAGTCTTGCAAGCATCCTGAAAAATCTACAACCAGGAAAGTATAAAATAAATCAACGAGACCTTCCACAAATCAAATCCCTATGCACATCAAAAAAACTTCTCCAACAGAGTAAAAAGGAAAGACTGGGGAGAAAATATTTGGTATTAACATGTCTGAAAACTGACTTATATCTAAAATTTGTGGAATATTCCAGCACCACAACAAGATACAGATAAACAACCCAATTGCAATATGGACACAGGATATGAACAGACACTTCACCAAAGAAGATATTCAGATGGTGAACAAACCCATGAAGAAATGTTCAAAATCCCTAGCTCTAAGAGAAATGCAAATGAAAACATCTCTGAGATATTATCTCATCACAGTCACAATAGCAAAATTCAACACAGTAGGCATCAACAAATGCTGGCAGGGTAGTGGAGAAACTGGAAACCTTGTTCAGTGTTGGTCAAGTGTAAAATGGTGCAACCACTCTGGAAGGCATTATGGCACTTTCTCAAAAAGTTGGAAATAGAAATACCATTTGACTGAGAAATGCCACTCCGGGGAATATATCCTAAAAACATCAGAACTGCTACCCAAACAGATATATGCACAACTATGTTTATTGCTGTGTTGCTCACAATAGCAAAGAGGTGAAAACAGCCAAAATGCCCATCAAAGAATGGATAGAGGAGCTGTGAAAGTCACATAATGAAATATGTATGTGAAATATTAACACACCAAAATATGACTTTGATTTCACAACACCTGGATTTCAGAATCATCTCAGGAACAGGTTTGAGGCCTTGAACCCTTATGAGCGAAGACCAGATGAGTTGTGGGAGGATGTCAAAGGTATCATCCAGGAAGAGTGTAAATGGTCATTACAAAGACAGAAGAGAAAGAAAAGACCAAAATGGATGTCAAAAAATAGTCTGAAGATTGCACTTGAGCATAGAGAAGCCAAAGCACAAGGAAGAATTCAGGATACTAAAGAGCTGAACAGAAGATTCCAAAAGGCTGCTCGAAATGACAAAGAGAAATACTACAATGAAATGTGCGAGGAACTAGAGTCAGAAACTCAAAAGGGCCGAACTCTCCCAGCATTTCTTAAGCTCAAGGAACTGAAGAACAGATTCAAA
>NW_006399872.1:10871484-10875426 GCF_000299155.1 Elephantulus edwardii
AAGACCCTCTATGAGATGGATTGATTCGGTGACTGGGGTAATCGGGATGGGTGTGTCAGAGGCGGTGCTGTTGGCGCAGGATAGAGCAGGGTTTACGGCTGTTGTGCATAGGGTCGCTATGAGTTGGAAAAGACTCGATGGCACATAACAACAACAACAACATATGAATATACATGTATACAAGTATACATATGTGAATATGTATATTCACATAATAGAATATTGTAAATGTTGTTGTTATGTGTCATTGGGTCCCCTGTGACTCATAGTGACCCTATGCATAACAGCCCTAAATGCTGCTCTATCCTGCTTTAGTCTTATAGTCTCTGACACACCCACTGCCATTACCCCAGTCACTGAATCAATCCTTCTCATCAAGGGTTTTCCTCTCCTTCATTGTCCCTCCACCCTTCCAAGCATGATGTCCCTCTCCAAGGACTGGTCCCTCTTTGAACATGTCCAAAATATGTCAGATGAAGTTTCAGAACCTTGCCACCAAGGAGCAGCCTGGTGTCACCTTCTCCAGCGTGAATCTGTTTGATCTCTTAGCAGTCCATGGTGTATACAGAACTCTTCTCCAATACCACAGTTCAAAGGCATCAATTCTCCTTTTATCATCCTTAGTCATCGTAAAAATGTACATGAAATATTTACACAATGAAATACTATGCAGCATTGAAAAACAAGGAACTCATAAAATACTATACAAAATGTGTGACCCTTGAGGACATTATGCTGAGTGAAAAATCTCAGTCACAAAAGGACAAAAACAGCAGAATGCTACTGTTATAAAATAGGTCTGACACAAGGCAGGGGTTGGGAGAAAACTAAGAAAAGAGGGAATAAATAATTTACACTGTATTGAAATAGAAGGGAAATAACTGTTTAAAAGGAATATATGATTAGGTATTATTTGCATGATAACAGTCCAGAATAAGAACTGCATAGCAATGTGGCTGGGACAAGGGGCAAGAATCCAAGTTCTCTGTATACTTCTGTTAAAATCTCAATTAAAATTTAAAACAAATTAATTAAAAAATTTAAAATGCATACCTATAGCATTGTTGTTGTTGATTGTCTTCCAGTGGAGCACGACTCATAGCAATCCTATGAACAAAATGCCTGAGGCCTCTCTACCACTATTGACCTTTAGCAAAGTTCATAGGGTTTCCAGAGGCATGATGTTTAGGAAGTGGATGCCATTCCTGCGACTATAGTGAACATGTTGATTTTTTTCTTATGGACTTTTAAAAATAGGCAGTTCACCTTATATTCTTTATCTAAATCGTACTGAAATACAACATTCATCAGTACAGTGTCTGTCTTACAGACCCTTCCCTGGAATAACAGAGTAGACCTGTAGAACTGCTAGGCAGAGTGTTATTTTAATATTGTCTGTCTCACCACGGCCTTTGACTGGCCAACTTTTCCCTCTTACATTACAAGTCCTTCTCCAGGGACTAGTCTCTCCTGTTAACATTGCCCAATATGTGAGATGAAGTCTTATCATCTTAGCTTTCATTAAACATTCGTACTGCCTTTATCCTAAGATATATCTGTTTATTCTCCTGACATAATATATTCATTATTCTTTACCAAAACCATAACTTGAGCTTCTCTTCAGTCTTCCTTATCCATTGCCCAATTTTTGTACACATATGATTGATGTGATTGAAACGTTCTGCTAAGGGGGATATAAAATAGTTTGTAAAATAAGTTATCTATCTATAAAGAAAAAAAAAGAGAATGCCAAAGTGTTATTAATTAATGTTTGAAAGATACTTTCTAGAATTTAGCATCCATTTTCTAAGTGAAATAGGAAAAATAGCATTTTAAAACATATTTTAAAAATTTGTAGTCCTGAGACACATTTGACTGTGTGGATCATAACAAATTATGACTAACATTGAGAAGAATGAAAAGCCCACAACACTTAATTGTGCTCATGTGAAACCTATACTTAGACCGTGAAGCAGTTGCCTAAGCAGAGTAAGGAATACAGCATGGTTCAAAATCAAGAAATAGTGTGTCAGGGATGTGAACTTTCTCCATATCTTTTTAGTCTATATGTGGAACACATAATTCAGGATGATGGACTTTATGAGAAGGAATATGACATCAAGATTGGAGGAAGACATATCAACAACCTGCATTATGCAGGTGGCACAATCTTGCTTTGCTGAAACTACGGAAGACCTAAAGTAACGGATGAAAAGTCCAAGGACTGCAGTTCTTGATATGGGTTGTAGCTCAACATCAAGAAAACAAAGATTCTCACCACCTGGCCAACTGGCAGTAGCATGATAGATGGAGATGAGATTAAGAATGTTAATAATTTCATCTTGCTCAGATCTACAATCAACACTCTTGGCAGCAGCAGTTAGGAAATCAAACGATGAATTACATTTGGGGAAAATCTGCTGTTATAGGGACCACTTCATAGTGCTGAACTCTAATGATGTCAGTCTAGAGAATAAGGGGCACCTGATCCAGGCTATGGTTTTTGTAATTATTTGTTATTCATCAGAAAGCTAGACAATGATTAAGGATGACTGAATATTTGATGCCTTTCAGTTGTCATGCTGGAGAAGAATGTTGGACATAATATGGATTGCCAAAAGAAAAAAAACAAACCTAGAGTGGTTGAAGCTCAGCTGCTCTTTGGACCAAGGATTTTGAAGCTCCATCTCACATAATTTGAACATGTTTCCAAAAGGGACCAATCCTTGGAGAAGGACATCATGCTCACAAGGGTAGAGAATCAGCAGAAGAGAGAAAGACTTTGGATGAGATGGATTGATACAGTAACTGGAGTAATGAGGATGCGTTTGTCGGAGACAGTGAGATTACCTCAGAATAGGGCAGGGTTCAGACTCTGAGTCATAGTCAACTCAATGGCACTTAACAGCAACAACAACCCTGAATACTACTCCCAACCTCATGACCCATGTAAAAATTTCTTTGAAATATTCCCTTCTAAATGGTACTGACCATGGTATTTGCTATCATTTGTTACGCATCAGAGAGTTGGACAGTGACTAAGGAGGATAGGAGGAGAATTGATGCTTTTGAGCTGTGGTGCTGGAGCAGAGTACTGGGGGTACCATGGACTGCTAGGAAAACAAACAGATTCATCCTGGAAGGGGTTAAACCAGGAGGCTCCCTGGAGGCAAGTATTCTGAGGTTCCATCTAACATACTTTGGACATGTTGTAAGGAGGGACCAGTCCTTGGAGAGGGACATCATGCTTGGTAGGGTGGAGGGACAGCACAGGAAGGGAAGGCCCTCTATAAGGTGGATAGATTCAGTGACTGGGGTAATCGGGAGGGTGTATCGAAGACGGTGCGATTGGCACAGAAAAGAGCAGAGTTTATTGTACATAGAGTCACTATGAGTCGCAAGCGACTTGATGGAACATAAAAACAACAACAAAATGGTACAGAAATCCTAAAAATAATGACCCGTTTTACTCTAACAACAAGAAAAAGATTAATAAAGCCACAAACTATAAGCTTTCTTGAACTTATTAGTAATATAAATTATGGTAAATTTGTACTTACTATAAAGTAGATTTACAGTAAGGTAAATACGATCGAAAGATTATGTAGAAGAGCAAGAGGAGAAGCAAATATACAAGAAAGAATTAATGCTAAACATTTTTTTAAATAAAAGTAAGAAAAAATAAATAAAACAACAAAGCCGCTACCATGGAATTGGCTCAGACTCAGTAACAATCAGTTTCCTGACACTGTAAATCTTAACAGTTGGGGGGTCTCCTCTTAGTTCCTTGGAATGGATGGTGGATTCAAACTGCCAAGATTTCATTTAGCACCCTAAGGTTTAATTTACCATGTTGTTCTTGTTGTTATGTGCCATCGAGTCGTTTCCGACTCATAGCGACCCTATGCACAACAGCTCTAAACCCTGCTCTATCCTGCGCCA
>NW_006399872.1:10877206-10879735 GCF_000299155.1 Elephantulus edwardii
CCTGAATGATATCTTTGACATCCTCCCACAACTCATCTGGTCTTCGCTCATTAGTGTTCAAGGCCTCAAACCTGTTCCTGAGATGAATACTATCAGGAAACCTTATAACCTTAAGAGTTACAAAATAACACTGAACTCTACTTACTTGCATTGTTTGATGCCAAATAATGGCTTTCAAGTGAACTGAAGAAAGCTTTTTCTCAGTTGTATAGTTAGGTCTGTATGTTAGTCACCACTGCAGGAAAGACACAATCTAATCTTGATCATTTCTCTATAGAACAAAAGTGTTATTCTGGAAAGGAGTAATAAGATCTGTTGCCCCAGGTAGTAGGTAAGCAATGATTGTGTCTGAAGAAATATTAAAAGGGAAAAATGCCTTTTTCTATCCTTGGGAGACAAATAAGAAAAATTATTGTACATATAACAATATTTCACACATCAGTGAGATAGTCAGGGAAATCATTCCCCTACAAGGTCAACAGAAATACAAGGCAAAGTTTAGCTGGCATGGAGAGAGGAAAAAAAAATCACTGAAATAACTCCACCACTGAGATATGAGTAGAGAGGGTTTACTTATGTCTGAAGTTGGAAGAAGTTATAATAAGTCTGATAATCCCCAGTTATGGGAGAAACAAGGGAGTGAGGAGAGACAATCCTCTGAGATATAGGTGTATAGGAATTCCTTAAATCTGAGATTCAGTAAGAACATTAAGATAAATACTGTAGTCCCAAAATTCTACTATATGCATGAAGTAAATCTGAAGCTCTATGAAAGCTGTGTCTTCCTAACAGTAATGACAGATACAAACTAAACTTATGCCCTTAATAGACTGGAACAACCAGTGAAGTAGTGGCTTGACTGGAGAATAGGAACATCTTTTTCCTGACACATGAGTTATTTATGCCAGTCTCCAATTCTCCACTCATAATTCCTGAAAAATAATAAAAATTAGGATGTGTGCCTGCAAGAAAAGAATAATGAATTGAATAGACTCAAAAAAAGACCAGATTTTTCTTTCAGTATCTTAAAATGCCAGAGCATTTTTTTTTTGTTTTCTGGTTGCTCTAGCTTTTGTCACCTTAAAAAAAATCATATTTTTCCCTGTTGACTTCCACTACCCCTCCTTTAAAAAATTAACAGAACACTTTTGTGTTTTTTAAAAAAAATAACGAACAGAACAAAACTAAAAAATAATCAGAAGTTTGAAATTTCAGATGGATCTTTTATAATATTTCTGATTAATAGATTAAGGATAAATACGCATATGAATTTATAAATATTTAATTCAGAGATATGATAATACAAAGTCAAATAAATATGGTAGCAATTTTAAAAATGCAATAAAAGAATGTAAATTGAATAAAATCACAATGTCAGTAAACTCCATAGAGCTAAGAAATTCTAGACAGCAGCAAAAATGCAATAAACTGAATATTGAAGAAAAAAAATCAAGAGAACAAAGAGTACAAGACATGTAAATCACATAGACTACTAAATATTCTAAAATTCTAACATTTGTAATCCCAGCAGGCAAAGAAATGGCAAAACAAAGATATAGTTAGCAAGAAAATAACCCAGAATTTTTCATGTTGCTAAATGTCCAGAAGTTCAGACAATTCCAAAGAAAGAGAAATTTAAAAGAAAAGAAAAAAAAAGAAAATACCAGTCTTAATGAAAATTAGAAAAAAAAGAGACATTATTCATTGATTGATTGATGTTTAAATGACACGGTTTCAGTACATTAAAACTTCTATACTTACTTATCCACCATCACTACTTTAAAAAACATGCAGAAAATGTCCTAGAAGCTACTGATTTTTATAAATGATGTCACACTTTTATGACTAGTTTTGTGATGAAAATAAACAAGATTAGTAAACCGTTAAAATGATAGGAAATATCCCCGGCGTACACCCTTCCCAATTTTGAATCAGTAGTTGCAAAACATGGACTTGGTGACAGAAATGAAGCTGAAGATAGAATGATTGAATTTTGCACAATCAATGACTTATTCTTTGCAAATACGTTTTTGAAGAGACATAAATGCAGGTTATACACATGGATGTCACCTGATGGTATGCATAGGAATCAGATCGATTACATCTGCTGAAAAAAACGCTGGAGAAGCTCAATATCAGCTGTGAAAACTAGGCCAGGAGCTGATTGTGGAATAGACCACCAACTACTCATATGCAAGTTCAAGCTGAAGCTGAGGAAAATTAAACCAAATCCACAGGAGCCAAAATAAGACTTTAATTTCATCCCACCTGAATTTCAGAATCATCTCAGGAACAGGTTTGAATGAAACCTTGAACACTAATGAGCGAAGACCAGATGTGTTGTGGGAGGATGTTAAATGTATCATCCAGGAAGAGTGCAAACGGTCATTACAAAGACAGAAGAGGAAGAAGAGACCAAAATGGAAGTCAGAAGAAACTCTGAAGATTGCACTGGAACATAGAGAAGCCAAAGCACAAGGAAGAACCCAAGACACTAAAGAGCTGAACAGAAGATTCCAAAAGGCAGCA
>NW_006399872.1:10880995-10890227 GCF_000299155.1 Elephantulus edwardii
TGTTAGGGACCTCTCTAAAGTACTCAAGAGCAACGGTGTGTCTCTGGAGACTAAGGTGCATCTTATACAGGCCATGGTCTTTGCAATTTCTTGTTATGCATCAGAGAGTTGGACAATGACTAGGGAGGATAGAAGGAGAATTGATGCCTTTGAGCTGTGGTGCTGAAGAAGAGTTGAAAGTACCAAGGACCGCCAAGAAAAAAAACAGATTCATTCTGGAGAGGGTTAAACCAGGCTACTCCTTGAAGGCAAAGATTCTGGGGCTTTGTCTGCCATACTTTGGACATGTTGTAGGGAGGGACAGGTCCTTGGAGAGGGACATCATACTTGGTAGAGTGGAGGCATAGTGCAGGAGGGGAAGACCCTCTATGAGGTGGGTTAATTCAGTGAATGGGGTAATCAGGATGGGTGTGTCAGAAGCAGTGCTATTGACACAGGGTAAAGCAGGGTTTAGGGCTGTTGTACATAGAGTCGCTATGAGTCGCAAGCGACTCGATGACACATAACAACAATATTTTTATTGGTTTGTGTATATAATTTTTCATATATTAGTGTTTCATGCACAATGTACATTTTGTTTCACACAATCTATTATTTTCATTTTGTTCCATTCATGTACTTTGTATTTTATGCAATCATTCATATATATATTACCTTTCACTTAATTACTTACTATTGATCTATGTATATTAATCTATCTTTTCAAGTCCTCATTTAATCTTTTCTGTTTCTTCCTTATCTTCATCTGTCCATTAATTCTACTATCACTAGATTTCCCTCTTTCTGTTGTCTTCTCCATTTCTCCTTCCTCTTTTGAACATTTATACACATTTTATTCAGTTATTCTTCTATTTTTACAATGATGGTCTTATGTAGTACTTGTCCTTATGAGACTGAGTTAGTTCATTCAGTATAATATTCTCTAGACCCTTCTATGTTGTACAGTATTTTACAACATTGTTGTTCTTTGGTGCTGCATAGTATTCCATTGTGTGAGTGTACCAAAAGTTTTTTGTTCATGTTTGTGGACAGGAATTTTGGCTGTTTCTATTTTCTTGCTATTGTGAATGATGCTCCTGTGGACATAGCTGTACTATGTTCATAGTACATAGCTGTACTTAGTACCTAGTTGCTGTTGTTCTATAACAGTGAGTCAGAACCAAACCATAGCTCACCTTTTGGTGAGCTTTCAGAGGCAGTAAATTGCACAGGAAGAGATTACACATCTTTCTTCTGTGGAGCAGCTGTTGGACTTGAACCATGTGCTTTCAGGATTGCAGCACAGTTTCTTGCCACTAGGCAACTAGAGCTCAATTTGCATACCTTTGTTCATATTTGTGTTTCTGTTTTGTTTTCCTTGGAAAATATACCTAGTAGTGGAATAGCTGTGTCATATGATATTTTGTGTGTTCAGCTTTTTGAGAAGGCACCAAAGTGCCTTCCAGAGTGGTTGTACGGTTTTATAATCCCATCAGCAGTGTATGAGGATTCCAATATCTCTACATCTTTCCCAACACTTATTGTTGTTGTCCTGTTAAATTTTGCTTTTGCTACCAGTGTACCACTACTACTGGGTACTTCTGGTACTCATTCTTGTTTTGATTTGCATCTCTCTGATTACCAGTGACTTTGAGCATTTCTTCATGTTGACCATCTGAATGTCTTCCAAAATTACCAAAAGACATGAAAAAACTCTTCTGCCAAGCTTCTTATCTGACCCTTTAATCCACAACAATGGCCATGATTTTTCCAGAATTACAAGCACAAAACACCTTGTCTTTAGGAGAAATTGATTAATGAACTTATGTGAAGGGTTGGAGAGCTCTGGTGGCCTAATGGTAAGAAGCTACCCTGACATCCATCCTAAAACCATAGTCTGAAGTCATCAGGTGCTTTGTGGGAGAAAGATGGAAAATCTCCTCCTGTCTGATTTATTGTCTCTAAAAACCTGTGGAAGTGTCAATTAAGGGTTGAATCTGGATTCATGACACACACCAACAACATGTGAAGGACTAGGACAATTTCCTAGGCATAAGTTTCTTAAGAACAAAAAGGATATTAAAATATGGGCTATTTTCTTCAAACTAGCAACAACTCCACCACACATAAGAAAAACAACTTTCCCTAACCTTCCAGACCATTGTAACAGAAATATTACATGGCTAAAGATCTTCCTGACTAGTGTTACTGAAGCCTTATACCAAAGTAAACTTTATCAACAATTATTTTGTAATATAGTAATGATAATTGCCATAGTCCATAGGGAGTTGCATTGCTAAACCAAAGTTGCGCATAAAAAAAAAGAAGTTTGGATCTGCTTGCAGCTTCTTGGGATAAAGATGAACAATCTCATCTCTTAACAATTTATGGCCTTCAAACCCAGTGGAAAGTCAACTATGTATTGATTCTAACTAAACAGCAAGGAGGTGGTAAGACGAAACCTTTATTGAATTTTAAATTTTATGTGGTAATTTTTCAGTAAAAACTACACTCTGTCCTCATACCCCTTTTTAAAAAGAGAATAATCCCCAAATTATTTGGAAAGGAAAGTGAGCAGTAAGTATTTTTTTAACTTGTATCTATGCTTTCGGCAGCATGAGAGAACAAAACATCACTTGAGATGCCATTGGAAAAGTGCATATTTATTAAATTTCATGATGAATGCTTTTAGAAATGTTACTGAATTTTCAATACCTAAAATGAATGTCATCGTTGCACAAATGTCCACCACTTGTTTGTCAGTGTGTTGTACTGTAATGGACTGCATATTGCTATGATGCTGGAAGTCATCAAAATATTAGCATCCAAAAAATTGTCCATAGTGGAAAAGCTTCTGTGGGATTTCCAGAATATCATAGACTAAGAAAAACAATTTACTATTCACTTCTGAAATAGTGGACCATTGGAAATCTTATTAATATTAACATTATCTGATAAACTACTGCCAGAAGATGAGACATTTAGATTGAAAAAGATTTTAAAATATGTCTTCTCTGAGAAAACACGAAATGTCTGATGATATAGTTCCTGAGGAGAATTTGGCAGTGGTCTGCAGGGTCAAGGCCATGGATAAGGCCATGGGAAAGGCCATGAAATTTCAGGATGTAAAGCTGAAGATAGGGAGTGTCTCTCCTGTCACCAAGCTGGGCTGTTTTGTCAAAGACATGAATATCCAAGTCCTTGGAGGAGATTTCTCCCTTTTCACTGTCCATCAAAGAATTTCTTCTGGGGATGTTCCTCAAGGATAAGGTCCAGAAAATCATGCCTGTGTAGAACCAGACTCATGTTGGCCAGCTATGGAGTTTATTTTTCAATATGACTTCTCTAGCCCTTATTTGATGTTGCTTGCAGATGGGAAGGGCTGAGTGAATGGGATATGTTGGCCTATCCACAAGAGAGTTGGTTATCTACATTTCTGTGAGGGCATTGGACAGTCTCAACAATCTAAAAGGAAATTGGCTAGTCTTGACAGTAAGTTGAAGATCTCTAGCTGCAGACACAGGAATTCTTCCACCACCAGAAGAGATGGAATTCTTTACCCAGCCAGAGAAAGGCAACCTCCCTCAACTTGGCAAAATATAAGACCCATTTTGAGTCGGCAGCTGCAGCAGCAGCAGCAATGGATGAACTGGAGAATTGATATGAGACTTTGGTGGGAAGCAATATTGACAGGACTGAGAACTTTGTTGGGCAATTGAAGAGAAGCAAATATTGGCAAGAGTGAGAGCTTGGGAACATTTACAGCCACAAAGCTCAAAGCTGTGGGACATGTGTGCACATTCCAGGCGCTCTCTTGACGTATTTTGCTATTAAGCTGAATTATACCCTTTTAACTTCACCAATGTAGTTCTTTGTGGTCTGTGAGTTATATCACATTGGATTCTGGACACAGCCAAAAGTAAGATTGGTGTTGAGGTGAAGAAGGAAACATGGCAGCTTGAGAGATGTCTGACCTCATAGGAGTTGGTTTTGTCTTATTGATGCTGTGGGTTGAAAAAGTGTCTTCCTGTGAAGTTGGTAAAGGTCAGATATGGTGCTTCCCAAGTGACTTTTGCTTCTTTTACACCAGTAGACCAGGTTTAAGGAATTCATAGCCATTGAAGATTGTATTAACCATGTTGGCTTCAGCATCAGTTTATCCAAAAAGGTAGCCACTGCCACCCATGGGCCATTATTCTGACCAAGTTCTCCATTGTCCTTGGGGTTCATGGCTATGAAGGCAACAACATAGATGAGCCTCACAGCGCTGTTTGCAAAGTGACATGCCATTGGGGATCTCTGCAGGTGGTTTCATCCTGTACCCCAGGGCATTGGCATTATCATCACCCTGAACCCAAGAAGCTGCTGCTGATGTTGGAATTGAACATTGCTACTCTTTTCCAACACCACAACTTCAAAACATAGTTCTTCTTCTGTTATTCTTAGTGGTTGTCCACATTTTAGATGTATAGCAAAGAACTGAGAAAATCACGGCTGGGATCAAGGGTACTTTAGTCTTCAAACTGATAATCCTTGGTTTTTAATACTCCTGAGAGATCCCTGATAGTAAACTTTCTCAATACAATTTGTTTTTTATTTTTTGACTGCTAGTGTCAAGAATGTTGTTTGTGGATCTAAGTAAGATAAAATCCATAACAACTTCAATCTTTTCTCCATCTTTCAAGATATTGCCAATTGGAATAATGGTGAAGATGTTTGTTATGTGGGTTTGGTTGTGTTTGGTTGTGTTTTTTTTTAATGTTTGAATGCAATCTCTTCTTGCAAATATCTATTTTTAAAATAATATAAATGATGCCAATAATGCTTCTGATAGAATACTAGTAATCTAGTGGTGCTATTTGGAAGCAGGAGTGACATCCACTTCCTCAACAATATGCCTCTGGAAACTATGAACCTTGATAAATGTTGATAGTTATAGAAAGGCTTCAAGCCTTTTGTTCATAGGGTCGCTATGAGTCATTCTTGACTCAACAGCAATCAGCAACAACAAGTGCTGCTATAGATGATATCTTTGATGTCCTCCTGAAGTTCCTGTGGTCTTCAATAATCAATGTTCAGTGCCTCAAGCCTGTATTCAAGATTATTTTTTAATTCAACTAGAATAGACTCAGGATTATATTTTGGTTCCTGTGGACCAGTTTTCTTCTTCTTCAGATACAGTTTAAATATACATGAGTAATTGGTGGTCTATTCTACAATCAGCATTTGGTAGGGTTTTGATTGTTGATATATTGGCACTTCTCCAATGATTCTTTCCACAAATATAGTCAATTTAATTCCTGTGCAGTCTATCAGATGAAGTCCATGTGTAATGTCTCTATTTGTGTTTTCTTAAAAAGATATTTGCTATGTATAAATTATTGCATTAGATAATTTAATAGTCAGTCTCTTTTCTGTCACCAAGTCCATACTTTCTGACTCTCATTCTGTCCTCATTGTTTCCAACTTTTGTGTTCTAGTCACCAACATTTTTTTTTAATGCTTTAACATTTTTTAATGTACAGGAACCGATTTTGCAACCCATTCTATTTCTCAACATAATTTTTAGGCTATTTTTTAAATTTTTTTTTTTTACTTTGTGATTTTAACAAAAGTTTACAGAAGAGTTTGATTTTCATTCATTCATTTGTTGCACCATCAAATATTAATGATTGACAGCGTCTAACAACAACAACTATGAACAAAATTGAGCTAAAACTCAATTGATCAAGTGACATTTCTCATCTCCTTCTTTCACAGTTAAGCAGGGTGATTTTTTAATCGTCTTTTCGAATTAGTAGTCGTCTGTAATTCTCAAGAAGCCTGATTTTCAATGCACTGATTACTCAATGCACATTCACTCTTGTAAGTTTCCTCTGACTCTCCCTCTTCTTCTGTCTTTTCCTCTCTTTCTCTGTCTCTACTGTACCCTCTACTTTTTCCTTTTCTGGAGTCTCTCCTTCTCCCTCTTATATAAGGTAATTAGATTTTGGAAAAAATGTTGAGGAAAAAAGTAAACCTGTAAGAAATTACGAAGATAGCACAAGTATCAGCAGCAGCTAGGTTGACACAATTTCAGTGCCTCAGGGTTCAGGGATCAGGCAAATCACCACAGAGCCACAGTAACATGTCACCTTGCATTGAATGGTGTGAAATTTGCAAATTTTGTTCCCCCTGTAGCCAAGCCTCATAGGAACAATAGAGAGCTTGGCCAGAATAAGGGCCCCAAGGATTACAGTAACTTCCTCCTTGGAGCAATTTACATTTAAGCCAACATAGCCATTCTAGTCTTCAATGGCTATGAAAGTCTTGAACTTGGTCCACTGGCCAGCTCCTGTTTGCTTCTGCACAGGAGTGATTTTCAAGATCCCATCCTTAAGGGACATCCGTAGGAAGAAGTAAACAATCACAGTATCCTTGAAGGACAGTGAGAAGAGATAGATCCTCAAGTATTTGATTTTCATATCCTTGAACAGACCATCCAGCTTTGGTAACCTAGAGCCAGTGCTTATCCTCAGCTATGGCACCTCCTGGAGATCCTCGGTCTCTCCTATGGCCCCATCCACAGCAATAATCCTAATCGCAAAGACTGTTGCTGAAGCCTTTGTGGAAACTGCCATGGGCTCCCATCCCAGGACCCCCGGGACCTCTGGGCTTTCCTGCTGCACCTGCATCATTTGGTGTTTTCTCAAAGAAAAAGCAGGTTCAGATATTTTGTTAATAGGGTTGCTATGAGTCTTACCCAACTCAAATTAACCAAACAACAAAAATAACAAAATTTTCTCAGACTTGAGCCAATTGAAGACCTACAAACCCTTTAATGAAGGGAAGACTGAGTTGTTTTGAGGAAGAATCCAAACTATAGCACCCAAAATTTGTAATTTTGCTTTTCCTTGGTGAGGACTTCATGCATGGAAGGGTGGAAGGACAACATAAGAGAGGAAGACCCTCAGTCAGGTGAATTTACACAAAGTGACTGCAGCAATTGGCTTTAGTATGTCAGATGTGAGGATAGCACAGAAAAGGACAAGATTAATATTTATTTGTTCATAGAGTTGCTATGAGTTGTACTTGACTCAATGACACTTAACAACAGTAACTAAAACACATAACCTAATTAGAAGAAAGCTAAAAGGTAATATTATATATTAATTCTTGACCTTAATATTTGGAAAATGAAATTTATACATATACTAATGAAATGATATTTTGGTAAACTAGTGAGAAAATAAAAATATGCAGACAAAATTTAAAGTAAAGATAGGAGGAGAAAAAAGGAGACAGAAAGTTAAAAGAAGCTAGAGAGCTAATAAAAGAAGAAAGAAAGAAAATTTATGGAAATAAGAAAACATATTTCAAATCAGAAATGGAAAAATGAAGTTAAAATATAGCAAAAGTAAGTAAAACATAATTTACAAATCATAAATGATTAAAGCCAGTGGTCTTTAAATTTTTTGCTTATTTATTCCTAGGGCAATTTTAAAAACAAATGTTTATTTTCTAATTTTGCATAATTGCAGACATATATTTTTTGGCATTTTGTAGTTATTTAGATGAAAATCTTTCTAGCTTACTCTATTGTGAATGTTTCTGTGAACATAGTTTCAGTTCTAATTTCCTTGAGGTATATTCCTAGCTTGGAAGGAGGAGTGGCATCCACTTCTGTAATATCTTGCCTCTGGAAACCCTATGAACCTGGAGAGAGGATGAAAGGCACCCGAGCGTTGAGGACTCTCCTTCATAGTGTCACTGTGACTCGCCTGCGACTAGACAACACTTAACAACAACAACAACATATTCCTAGCAGTGGTATACCTGGATCATAGGGGATTTCTATGTTCGATATTTTGAGAAAATGTCAAACTGCCTTCCAGAATGTTTGTACTATTTTACAATCCCACTAACAAAGTATGAAAGTTTCAATCTCTTCATGTCGTCTGTAACATTTTTTGTTTGCTGTCCTGTTAAACTCTGCTGCTACTGGTTCTGGTCTAGTGGCAAGAAGCTACACTACAATCTCAAAGGCATGAGATTTGAATTAAGCAGCTGCTTGGTGGGAGAAGGATAGATGATCTCTTCCCTTGCAATTAATTAATTACCTCTGAAAACCCTCTGGAGGGTCAGCAATGGGTTCAGTTCTTACTGGAGTGTACACAACAACTGTTGCTGATATATATCTCATTGCTGTTTTGATTTGCATCTCTGTTTGCCATGGTTTTGTTGGGGTTTTCTTGTTTGGTTTGTTTTGGTTTGGTTTTTAATTGTCTGCTAACCAAAAAGTCAGGAGTTCAGTCCCTCCAATTGTTTCATGAGAGAAAAATGAGGCAATCTGCTTCTATACAGACTTCGAGCCTTGAAAAAGCTATGGATAGGTCTACTCCGCTATCTATGATTGTTATGAATTAGAATTGATTAGACAGTAATGAGGAAATTTTGCCTTGAATGGAAATTCACTTTATGGTAATGAGTATTTTTTTCTATATCAAGAAAGCTCTTAAAAGGGACTATAAAAGCCAGTTTTGTTTGTTTTTTGTTTGTTTTTTGTTTTATATTGAAATGAATATGGCTTTCTCCATCTGGAGATAGTACTATCATTCACCAGTTATAGCTTATTCTGATGCTTTAAACATACATCTACCCAAAATAGGGAGGGGTAGTTCACGTGCAAGAACTGCAGATTGCGTCCTTAATGTGAATTTTCCAGTGTGGGATCCAGGCGCCCTCCTGTGGTTTTAAAACAGAACTCACTGTAAAGAAAACACGATTCCATTTCTCCCACTGTGAAGGATTGGAGTAATTTGGGGAAAATAGAGAACACACGCTTTCAGAAAGGCAAACAGTCTAAGCTTTCAGACAATGTATAATAATTTGGAAGCCAAGTTTTCAGATAAGAAAAAATGACAAAAATACTGTATTACATATTTTTTATTGTTTATACCAAAAATTACACAACTTTAATATACCTTCAAATTTAATAACTACAATCATATTGTCAAAATGGAACCCTTGCATTATTTAAATCTAAATGACCAAAAAGCACTATTTAGAACAGACACTCAAGGATTAACTTGAAGGACCCCCAAACCGCTGGTCCTGTTCTGTCCCGAGTGGACGGCGAAGACCCAAGACTCCAAGACACCGGCTTGATGCAACAGCAAGAGATAAGAGGTTTATTGCAGAGCTCCGGGCCGACCCTTATCTCTCGCAGGAGACAAAGGAGCCGACCGAGAGCAGACAAAGTTGGGTTTTTTTA
>NW_006399872.1:10906471-10907974 GCF_000299155.1 Elephantulus edwardii
GCGGCCCGGATTCGAATCTGAAATAAATTCCCTCTTGCCCTTGCATCGGTGTCGGCTCCTTGGTGACTTGGGGGGAACTGGATTTGGGGCATAACAGCACAAGGAAGAAATAAAGATATTACAGAGCTGAACAAACTGAACAGAAGATTGCAAAAGGCAGCATGGGGTGACAAAGCAAAATATTACAATGAAATGTGCATGGAGCTTCCTAACCTTTATACTATAATAGACAAGGTGCTAGTCAATAGGCCTTTCATTGTAAGAACTACCTTCCCTCTGTAACTTGATTTATGCCACTATTAGAACCTCTTCTTGGAATAGTATTGCTTTTTAATTTTTGACTCATGCACTTTTAACTTGTTAGTTAAATTTGTGTCTTCTAGGCTGCAACGCTTCCATGATACAACTTCAAGGATATGAACATATACGGCTAAGCACAATTGATAACAGTGCGTCTAAATTCCAAAATCAATCTCCATAATAGTTTATGTGCTTCATATTGCCAAAGGGGCCCTTTAGAGTAGGGAGAGAAGATCTTCACCCTGAAACCTATAGCGTTCCTTTTCAGCAGGAAGTAGCTAAGAGAATATGCCATCCCCTTTTCCTTATGAATCAGGGTGAAGTCTCTCTCAGGGAGGAGAGATAGGGAATGGCAAATGATACACTGACAAAGGATAGTAATCAGAACTGGTTTTGACAAGCACTGTCACTATTGGACAATTAAAACAAACTTTGAAGGGGGGATAAAAAGGAAGAATGAATTGGGGAAGAGGGTAGAGAAAATAGTGCAACAATGAATGAATCAAAGCCCAAAATCTCTGTAAATGTTCATTAAAACCAATAAAATTTAATAATTTTTAAAAATGTGCATAGAGCTAGAGTCAGAAAATCAAAAGGGCCGAACTCGTTCAGCATTTCTTAACCTCAAGGAACTGAAGAACAAATTCAAACCTTGAGTTGCTATAATCAAGGATGCTTTAGGCAGAATCTTAAATGATCCAGAAAGTATTAAAAGAAGATGGAAGGAATATATTGAGTCATTTCAACTAAAGGAATTGGCAGATACAGAAGAATTTAATGAAATAACATATGAGCAAGAGCCTATGGTGATGAAGGAAGAAGTTCAAGCTGCTTTGAAGGAAACAGCAAAAAATAAGGACCCAGGAAGAGATGGTATACCAATTGACGTATCTCAGCCAACAGATGCTGCCCTGGATGTGCTCACCAAGTAGTGCCAAGAAATCTGGAGAATAACCACGTGGTCAACTGACTGGAAGAGATCTATATTTGTTCCTATCCCAAAGAAGGGTGACCCAACAGCGTGTGGAAACTACAGAACAATCTCATTGATTTCACATGCAAGCAAGATTCTACTGAAGATTATGCAAAAACGACTGGAACAGCACATCAGCAGAGAACTACCAGAAGCCCAGGCTGGGTTGAGAAGGGGTCGTGGTACTAGGGATATTGTAGCTAATGTTAGATGGATCTTGGCTGAAAGCA
>NW_006399872.1:10908629-10921605 GCF_000299155.1 Elephantulus edwardii
CTCTGGAGACTAAGGTGTGTCTGATACAGGCCATGGTCTTTGCAATCACTTGTTATGCATCAGAGAGTTGGACAATGACTAGGGAGAATAGAAGGAGAATTGGTGCCTTTGAGCTGTGGTGCTGAAGAAGAGTATTTAATGTGCCATGGACTGCTAAGAAAACAAACAGATTCATCCTGGAGAGGGCTAAACCAGGCTACTCCTTGGAAGCAAGGATTCTGGGGTGTCTTCTGACATATTTTGGACATGTTGTAAGGAGGAATAGGTCCTTGGAGAGGGACATCATGCTTGGGAGGGTGGAGGGACAGAGCAGGAGGGGAAGACCCTCTATGAGGTGGATTGATTCAGTGACTGGGATAATAGGAATAGGTGTGTCAGAGGCAGTGTGATTGGCACATGATAGAGCATGGCTTAGGGCTGGTGTACATAGGGTCGCTATGAGTTGCAAGCGACTCGATGGCACATAACAACAACATTGTGATTATGCAAAACCCTATATACTTGGACCAGGAGGCAGTAGTCAGAACAGACGAAGAAAACATTGAATGGTTCAAAATCAGGAAGGTGTACACCAGGGATACATCTTGTCTCCATACCTTTTCAATCTTTGTGCAGAACAGATCATCTGGAAGGCTGGGTTCTATGAGGAGAAATGTGGCATCAGGATTAGAGGAAGACTCATTAATCTGTCTCATACAGATGACACAACTCTCCTTGCTGGAACTGAGGTGGACCTAAAGTGGTTGTTCCAGAAGTCAAGGATTGCAGCCTTCAATATGTATTGAAGCTCAACATGAAGAAAACAAAGATTCTCACCACTGGGCTGTTTGGCAGTATTATGATTGATGATGGAGAAATTGAGATCATTAACAGTTTTAGTTTGCTTTGCTCCACAATCAATGCTATCAGCATCCAGGAAATCAAAAGACAAATTGTATTGGGAAAGTTGGCTGTCAGAGATATTATCTCAGTCTGGTGACTAAGGTGTAGTGATTCAAGCTATAGTCTTCACAATTGTTTATTATGAGTCAGACAGCTTGACAATGACTAGGGATGATGGAAAGATAATTGATGCCTTTGAGATGTGGTGCTGGAGAAGAGTGTTGAATATGTCATGGACTGCCAGGAGAACAAACAGGTTTATCCTATAGAGCATGATACTAGGCAGCTCCTTGGAGTTAAGAATTCTAAGGCTTTGTCTGACATGCTTCCTTGGGAATGTTGCAAGGAGGGACCAGTCCTTGAAGAGGGATATTGTACTTATAAGGGTGGAGGGACAGAGAAAGATAAGAAGACCATCAATGAAATGCATTGATTCAGTTACTGGTGTAACAAGGGTAAGTGTGTCAGAGACAGTGACATTGGCACAGGATAGAGTAGGTGTCAAGGCTATTGTACATAGGGTTGCTATAAGTCACAAGTGACTCAATGGCACATGACAACAACAACAATAATATCTATCAATCTGTCTGCTGGCTAAATAAAATCACATTGTTGTTGTGTGCCATTGAGTTGCAATCAAATTACAGTTGACCCTCCTAATACATTACCAGAGGCAATAAATTGCATGAGAGGACATTGTTCATCCTTCTGCAGAGCTGGTAAGTATGAACTATGTGTCTTTGAGATTGCAATGCAATTTTTTATCATATCAAATAATACATTGCAAATACACACATTACCAGTCATCTTCATTAACAGTTTTACTTGAAAGATTCTCATTTTAGTACACTGTTAAAATCATGCAAGTATGCAAACCTTTTTTACCAATAAACTCTACATGTAGGAAATATGAATTTCAGAAAGATAAACGGAGGCTAATACTGTTGAGGCATATTTCGTGTGTAAACTACAAGATGTTCAAAGTGGGTCTGGGATTTTTTTGAGGAAAAGCATGTTTTTTAGTTTAAACTCCTAGAGAAGAGGGACTTTTAGATATAAAACCCAAACCCCAAACCTACTATCTTCCACTTGAGACCAACTCATTGTGACCCTCCATTGAATTTCTGAGACTGTAAATCTAAACAGCAGGAGAAGAGCCAAATCTTGCTGGTGGAGTGCAAATGCCAAACTTCTGGTTACCACTATTCTAATAGTGTGTTTTTGTTGTCTCCCTCTCTCTCTGTCAGTATATCTTCCATTTTAAGAATGCAAGATATTTTTTATTTCTATCATTTTTCTTCACTGTAATAAACATTTATAAAATATTTACTTCAACATTCCTCATATATACAATTTAAAGAGATTATTTATGTTTTTATGTTCAATCCTAATAATTACTTCTTTCTATTTTTTCATCACCTTTAGTAAAGGCTCAGAGGCACTGACCTAACAAATGTAAAAATTCTTGGAGTGTCAAATCAGATAAAACAACAGATTTAGAAAAGGCCAAGCCTGCCTGAATAAAAAGTATTTTCTTAATCTCACAGAATTGATTTGGACATTGTGTTTAGATCACTGCGATATCTGGGCATCAAACAAAACTACAAACACAAAGGAAAAAAAACTAACAGAGTTCAGAGGTGAATGTGAGTAGTTTATTGATAAGTCAATTGCATGTGTTCAGATTTTGAAATACTTCTGTAGGGAATTTTCTCTTTGATTTCTCATCAAACAGTGTCCTCTAGTGGCAATAAAATACTTTCTCATTACTTTCACATTAGAGATAAAGAGAAAAACAGAATCCCATTTCTGTTTTCCCTTCCTTTCTCCCCAAAATCTCACATAATATATTTTATGTCTTAACTATAAAATTCATGAAGCTTAAGTAAATAGTTGTATATTTGCATCTATGTTGTTACTGTTAGTTACTATGTTGTTGTTGTTTGACATCTAGTAGGAACCAGCTCATAACTCAACCTTCTCCAGCAGATTTTCAGAGATTGCCCATCATTCTCCCACAGAGCAGTTGGCAAATCTGAACCATGTACTTCTTACCACAACATGGTATTGCGTTTACTTAACTGGCACACATTTTGTTGATATTGTGTGCTAGCAAATTGGAATAGCTAACCCTCCAGTGGATTATCAGAGGCAGTAAATTGCCCTGGAGGAGATTAACTATCCTTATTCCATGCATTAACTGGTAGATTTGAACCACTTGCTTTTGGGTTGATAGGACAACTCCTTAATTATATTTCAACTCATAGTGAGCCCATAGCAACACATCACTAATCTGCCCAATTCTGGTCTGTTTTAACAATCTCCTCTGGGCTTAAGCCCGTTGTCACAGTCACTGTGTCAATGCATATCTTGGAGGATCCTTCATTCTCTTTTTGACCGAATACATTTACAAGTGTGATAATGATTACCCATGGTAGACAGTGTTTTGTGGAGCTCCCCAATTAAAACAAGCTTGGAAGCAGGAGCGTCATCCACTTCTGAAGTAACTTGCCTCCGAAATAGCTTGCCCCCAGAAACTCAAAGATCTTGGAGAAACGATGAAAGTTATACAAGTGTTCAGGTCTTTCATTCATAAGTTTGCTGTGAATTGTCTACAACTGGACAGCACGTAACAACACCAATACCAACATAGAGAGAGCTCTGTGGGCCTGATGGATCCAAAGTTATGCTACCAAAGGTGGGTGATTTTAATCTGCTGCCCTCGGACCTGGTTTTAATTGGTTTTGGTCAAACATTCTTCTAAGTGGTACAGAGGTAACTCGCTGTGATGCTAAACACTGTGACTTTGACGTATTAAAATTAGATAATGGTTACCCATTGTGGACAGTGATTAGTGGAGCTCCCCAATTAAAATAAGCTTGGAAGCAGCAGTGGCATCCATTTCTGAAATAACTTTTCTCTGGAAACGTTATGAACTTGGAGAAATGATGAAAGTTAAACAAGTGCTCAGGTCTTTTGTTCATAGGGTCGCTATGAGTCCTCTATGACTCAACAGCACTTAACAACAACGACAACATTTACAAGAATAAAATCTTTTTCAAGGATTTGTTTCTTGGACTGTGTCAACCTGCCTGGTCAAGAGTCTTCTCTTTTGTTCTCTGCCTTCCTAAACATGATGTCTTTCTCCAAGGAATAACCTCTTCTTGCAACATGCCCAAATTATGTGAGAAGAAGCTTCATCTTCTTAGCCTTCAAGAAGCACTATGGCTGCACTTTCACCAAGATAAACCCTTTGTTCTTCTGGCAGTCCATAAGATCTTCAGACATTCTTCAACACAACAGTTCAAAGGCACTACATCTTCTATAATTCTTAGTAACTGACCAGCTGTCAGATGTATACCAAGTGACTGAAAAGACCATGGCCTGTATCAGGCACATCTTAGTCCCCAAACTGACATCAGTATTCCTCAATACTTTGGAGAGCTCTCTGATTAGAGTGGTGGGTTGCCATGATTACCATGACAATGGCCTTGAGTATGTCAGAGATTGTGAAGGTGGCATGGGATAGGATAATGTGCAGATCGGTTGTTCATAGGGTCAATATGGGTGATACTCGACTCAATAGCACCTAACAACAATAACAACAACAAAAGTACCTTGGAACAACATGCCTACAGTATGTGAGATGAAGGTTTTTTTCTGCAAGGAATAACGTAGTTTAACTTGTGCAAAGACATCTTTTTTTCCATTTAAGAATTGAATATTCTAAAAAAAATTTTAAAAAAAGAATTTACTATTCTTTATTGACACCACAATTTAAAGGAACCAATTTTTCTTCTGCATGCCTCATTTATTGTCTAACTTTCACATGCAGATATATGAAAACAAATGAAAATGAAAATGGCTTGGATGAGGTATACCTTAGTTTTAACCTGGCATCTTAAACTTTAATACTGTGAGGAGGTCCTTGACAGAAGATGTTTCCCAATTAACATGAATTTTCATTTTTTGGATGCTGCTACCATGAGTATTGTTATTGTTGTTGTTAAGTGCCGTCGAGTCGCAAGCAACTCATAGTGACCCAATGAAGGAGAGTCCTCGATGCTTGGGTGCCTTTCATCCTCTCTCCAGGTTCATAGGGTTTCTGGAGGCAAGCTATTACGGAAGTGGATGCCACTCCTCCTTCCAAGCACAATGTTGTTGTTGTTATGTGCCGTCGAGTCGCTTGTGACTCATAGCGACCATATGTACAACAGCCCTAAACTCTGCTCTGTCCTGTGCCAATCACACTGTCTCTGACACTCCCATCCCAATTATCCCAGTCACTGAATCAATCCTCCTCATAGAGGGCCTTCCCCTCCTGCACTGTCCCTCCACCCTCCCAAGCATGATGTCCTTCTCCAAGGACCGGTCTCTCCTCACAACATGTCCAAAGTATGTTAGACGGAGTCTCAGAATCCTTGCCTCCAAGGAGCCACCCGGTTTAACCCTTTCCAGGACAAATCTGTTTCTTTTCCTAGCAGTCCATGGTATTCTCAACACTCTTCTACAGCATCACAGCTCAAAGGCATCTATTCTCCTTCTATCCTTCTTGTTCATTGTCCAACTCTCTGATGCATAACAAGTGATTGCAAAGACCATGGCCTATAACAAACGCACATTAGTCTCCAGGGAGAGACCATTGCTCTTCAGTACTTTGGAGAGGTCCCTAACAGCAGACTTTCCCATGGTAATGCGCCTTTCAATTTCCTGGCTACTGGTGCCAAAAGTGTTGACTGTGGCGCCAAGCAAACTAAAGCTGTGTACAATCTCAATCTCTTCACCATCCATCCTGATGCTGCCAAATGGTCCAGTGGTGAGAATCTTTGCCTTCTTGACATTGAACCTCAATCTGTATTGGAGGCTGCAGTTCTTGACCCTCTGCAGCAGATGCTTCAGATCCTCTTCAGTTTCAGCAAGCAGGGTTGTGTCATCTGCATAATACAGATTGTTGATGAATCGTCCCCCAATCTTGACCCCACATTTCTCCTCATAGAGCCCAGCCTCCCGGATAATCTATTCTGCATATAGGTTGAAAAGGTATGGAGATAGGATGCATCCCTGGCGTACGCCCTTCCCAATTTTGAACCATACAGTGTTCCCTTGCTCTGTTCTGATGACTGCCTCCTGGTCCAAGTATCGGTTTCGCATTAGAACAATCACGTGTTCTGGGATTCCCATTCTTCTTAGAGTCAGCCACAGTTTGTTATGATCCACACAGTCAAATGCCTTTGCATAGTCAATGAAACACAGATAGACATTCCTCTGGTATTCTCTGCTTTCAGTTAAGATCCATCTAACATAAACTACAATATCCCTAGTACCAAGCACCATGAGTATTAATTAATTAATTAATTAATTACCATCAATTAATCCAACTGAAATAAAAATCATTGACAAATTCAATATTTTCTCTATTTATTTTAATGTTATCTGTTGATTAAGTTGTCAGGATTTTTGTTTTCTTTCCTATGAGGTGCAATCTATGTGGAAGTCTTCGATTTCTTCAGGAAGTACTTCAAGTCCCCTTCATTTTGAGAACTTAAAGTTGATGAATATTCATCCATTCTTCCTTATAGAACACAACTTCTCAAATATTTTCTCACCATACAATTTGATTTGTTGTTGTTGCTGTTATATACTATTGAGTGGGAACAAAGTCAGAGCTAACCCTTCATTGTATTTTCAGAGGTTACAAATCATTTTCTCCCAGCTAACGGATTTAAACTACATGTCTTCAGGTTGGCAGTGCAATGCCTTATCATTAGGCCATCAAAACCCTCACAACTTCAGTTGTTATTGTTGTTAGGTGTCACTGAGTCAACTAAGATTCATAACAACCCTAGGAACAATGTATCAGAACCCTCCCCTATACTGTACTATTCTCATCATTTCTGCCATAATTGAAACCATTGTTACTCTCTGTGTCAATCCATCTCACTGATAACTTGAAATAAGTAAGGTCAAAGGTTACAATCATGATGTACAGCCTTTCAGATATTAAACCATATAGTGACTCATTGTTGTTTGAATTTTTGCTTCTTGGATCATGTACCAGTTCCTCAAGAACACAAGTATTTGGGGGTTCTCATGCTTCTCAATGTTATCCATAGTTTGTTGTGACCCACAAAATCAAATGGCTTTGTGCCTGAAGAACAGAAAATGGGACACAGGGACACAGGGCTATCTGTGAGTGTCTCTCTGAAAGGGCCAGAAGGAATGAGAATAGCATAGCCCCTCATTGCCCCAGAGAAGAAAACATATAAAAGTTCCCTAAGCTTAATCCCATGGTGCTTCTAGAGCCTCACCAGCACAAAGGGGTTTGTTTATTTATGTTAACTCACAGATTCATATTTGTGATACTAAGAATGGTGTTTATTACAAAAGTAAATTGGAGAGTGGGTGAGACAATGAATACCTCCCAATATATTTCAAAATAAGTCCAAGTTTAGTAAAAGTCTTGGTTCAATTCAGCAACACAAATTCAAGAAGCCTCTGTTTTTCTCAATCATCCAGCAAGGTTTGTTTCAGAGCAGCTATAAGTCAGCTTCTCTTCAAGAATATGGCAAGAACAACAAAACCTTAAACTATGGCTTCTTGTCTGTTGTTTTGTGCCGTCAAATCACTTGTGACTCATAGTGACCCTATATACAATAGCCTCAAAACCTGCTCTATCCTATGCCAATGTCACTGTCTCTCTGACACACTTATCTCCATTAACCTAGTCACTGAATCAATTCATCTCATCCTGCTGTCCTTCCACCCTCCCAAATATGATGTCCCTCTTCAAGGACTGGTCCCTTTTTACAACATGCTCAAAGTATGTAAGATGAAGCTTCACAATCCTTGCTTCCAAGGAGCAGCCTGGTTTTATGTGGCTGGTACAAATGGAAGAAGCATCCAGGTCACACCTTGCCACAGGTTCTCCACAGCAACACCATAGTCTCTCTAGCAGCATCACCAGGATCTTACTACCAGGGTCTCACTCTCACCAGGGTCTTGATACAATCTCCCTCAAGTTTTGCTGCCACAAGTCTTGCTCTCAAGTCTTGCTGCCGCATGTGGAAAGCATTATTTCTCTTATCCTAGTTGCACAGTTGTGGCTCATTTGCAAGAGCTTGCTGATTTGCAAGAATATGTGTTAAGTAATATGTTAAGTAATTTGTTAAGAATATGTGTTAAGTTAAGGTAGCTGGAGATGAGAGGGGTCTACCTGTTATGGCTAAATAAAGCCAACTGTCAGGCTAACACCACACATAAAATACCAGAAAACTTATCTCTAATGTTCTTAGAATTCAGTCAAGATCCATTTGATATCATTGATGATATTCTTTGTGCCATGGCTTTTTTCAAGTACAGTTTGGATTTCTGGTTGTTCCCTGTCAGTGTACTGTTTCAGTTGTTTTTTCTGAAAAAAATTGAGGAAGACTGCATTTGTATGTGATAATAATTATGTTTGGGGTTTTTTTACATCTACTGTATCACCTTAAACACAAATGTGGATTTATTCTTGTTTGTTATTCAGTTAGTTGATTTCTAAATTTCCTGGAGTTTACAAATTGAGCATATCTAGGACTTCTTCTCTTTGCTAAAATACCTCACTTGCTATTCTGTCTATTCTTAGAATCTAGTGTTTGCCAAGCCCTTCTTTGTAGTTTTTTCTTTGGTAACATTAGTTTTTGATCATATGTTACTTTTTAAAATTATTCAATGTTGAGCAAATGTTTTAGATAGTGTTGTTTTTGTTTTTGTAGTTATTATGCACCGTCGAGATGCCTGTGATACTGTGCACAATAGGTGATCTGATAGAGTGTGGAAATTATCAAACAATATCATTAAAACTACATATAAGCAAGATTCTGTTGAAGATTATCCAAAAATGACTGGAACAGCAAGCACATCAACTGTGAAATTCTAGAAGTGAAGGCTGTGTTTAGAAGAGGTACTAGGGATATTGTAGCTAATGGATTTGGCTGAAAGCAAGGAATACCAGAGATTATCTATCTGTGATTCATTGACCATGCAAAGGTGTTTGCCTGTGTGGACCACAACAAACTGTAGCTATTCTGAGAAAAATGGGAATCCCAGAACATTGATTGTGCTAATGTGAAATCTATTCTTGGACCAGGAGGCAGTCATCAGAACACAGCAAGGAAATACTGCATGGTTCAAAATTGGGAAGGATGTATGCCAGGGATATGTCCTATCTCTATATGCAGAACAGACTTTCTGATGGGCTGGGCTCTATGAGGGGAAGTGTGGCGTCAGGATTGGAGGAAGACCCATCAACAATCTGGGTTATGCAGATGACACAACCCTGCTTGCTGAAATTAAGGAGGACCTGAAGTGCTTGCTGCAGAAAGTCAAGGATAGCAGACTTCAATACGGATTGAAGTTCAATATCAAGAAAACAAAGATTCTTACCACTGGGCCGATTGGCAGCATCATGATGGATGGTGAAGAGATTGAAATTGTAAGCTTTAGTTTGCTTAGCTCTACAGTCAATACTCATGGTACCAGCAGCCAGGAAATTAAAAGACATATTGCCTTGGGAGAGTCTGCTTTCAGAGACCTCTCCAAGGTACTGAGGAGCAATGATTTTAGTCTGGAGACTAAGGTACACCTGATATGGCCATGGTCTTTACAATCACTTGCTATGCATCAGAGAGCTGGACAATGCCTAGGGATGATAGAAGGAGAATTCATGCCTTTGAGCTGTGGTGTTAGAGAAGAGTATTGAATATACTATGGCCTGCTAAGAGAATGAACAAGTTCATCCTGGAGAGGGTTAAACTAGGCTGCTTCTTAGAAGCAAGGATTCTGATGCTTCACCTGACATATTTTGGACATGTTGCAAGAAGGGACCATTTCTTTGAGAGGCATGTTGTGCTTGGGAGGGTGGAGGGACAGTGCAGGAGAGTAAGACCCTTGATAAGATGGATTGATTCAGTAACTGGGGTAATGGTGGTAGGTGTGTCAGAGAGAATAAGATTGGCACAGGTTAGAACAGGGTTTAGGACTGTTTTACATAGGGTTACTCTGAGTCGCAGATGACCTGATGGTACACAACAACAACATGTACAATACCCCTGAGCACTGTCCTATTCTGCCAGACTCAATAACTGACACACCTATTCCCATTACCCTAGTTACTATATCAATCTGTCTCATCCTGGGCCTTCCTCTCCTGCACTTCCCTCCACCCAGACAACTGGTATTGGAAAATGAATAAAACTGTTAAAAGGTGAAAATATAACCACTCCAACAAATGATGCTAGCAAAACTGGACATTTACCTGCAGAAAACTGAAACATGACCCTCATTTCATATTATACACAAACAAAAATTAACTCAAGGTGGATCAGAGACCTAAGGTTAACGCCCAGACCATAAGGATTATAAGAGACCAAATGAGAACAAATTTAGGATCTTTAGCTTACAGCATAAACAGGATTGTGAGTATAATCATACATGTAACTGTTATTGTTGTTGTTGTTGCTGCTGCTGGGTGCCATCAAATATGACCTATAGCAAACCTATGAACAACATATCTGAACTCTGTTCTATCTCATGCCATCCTCACACTTCCTCACACAGCAAAGCACATTGCTTCCATCACTACATCAATCCACTTAATTGAGGGTCTTCTTCTCTCTATTGCCCACTCTCTGCCTTTATGAGCATGATATCCTTCTCCAAGGAATAGCCTTTCCTAGCAACATGCCTGAAGCAACAATATACCTCATCATCCTTGTCTCCAAAGATCACTCCAGCTACACTTTGTTCAAGACATATATTTGTTCTTTTGACAGTTCATGGGATGTTCAGTACTCTTCTTCAACACCACAGCTCAAAGGCATTAATTCTTCTATCATCTTTATTCATTGTCCAGCTCTTGGATGCATAGCAAGTGATAGGAAAGACCATGGTTTGAATCAGATACACGTTAGTCCTAAAACTGCAATAATTACTCCTTAATAATTTAGAGAGGGCACTGACTGCAGATTTTTCCTGATTTCTAGACCGCTGGTACCAAGGGTGTTGATTCTGGATCTGAGTATGATAAAGTTGTTGATAATTTCAATCTCTTCTCCATCTATCATGCTGTTCCTTATAAGTCCACTGATAAGAACTTTTGTTTTCTTGACATTAAGATGGCAAAAACTTCACCAACAGGGTAAAAAGGGAAGCCACAGACAATGTGCAGAAAAGAAAAACTGAATTCTCATTAGGATATTGATAAATTAAAAGGAAAAATCTCATTTATACTGTTTTGTCACACTATGATGTTTTCATCACACTGTGATGCTTGAAGCAGTTAGGAGACCACTCCCTTATCTCAACAAAATGCAGAATTCAGCCTTACTATGTAATGAATATATTTCCTTCCTACACTTTTCCTCAAAGTTTAAATTTTGAAAATAATCATGTGACTAGGAGGAGAGTGAAATCTTGCCAAAGGATGTATTTGTTAGATTCTCTCCTTTTTGTTAGTTGAATGGCATGACAGAGCAGAGGCAAAGAGATGTACAATATGTTTTTTTTTGTTTGTTTTAAGTAAAAACTGTCAGAGCTTACACAGTACGTCAGCAACTCTGAAGATGTCTACATCATTATATTTGAAGTAACAGGCCCAGCAAATGTGAAAGCTGAGAGCGCCAAGAGGTCTACTTTGGCAGCTTTCTGTGTGATGCATCTCGGTGGACATAGTCAGTAACAACTTGTCCAAGGCCTGAGTGACTATGGACAGTAAGGGCTGCAGCCAAATATCATCCATCACAGAGATCACAGAGCAAGGATTCAAATAAGCTGCTGAGAGCAGACTTAGGAGAAAAACACTGACAGCTCTCTCACAAGTCCAGTGGAATCAGCCAGCCTTGGAACTAGAATACCTCAGGGACAAGTGAATGTGCTGTAATCATGGAGGTGACCAGTCCTGGAGAAATGCTGTGGCATGGGCAGGTCTGACCACAGGGGTTCAGAGGAATAGAGCTTGGGCTCCTTGGGTACTGCAGACACACATTCTCCAGAGAATAGCCATGTCTGTCCTTAGTGTTCTAGGTCACTCAACATCCTGGAAACAGTCATGTAACAATACTCATTTCATAAAGAAAAAAAAAGGAAAAGGCAAGCATTGGGTGAACAGGAGATTGACTAGGGTTACACTTTCTTGTTAATTTTAAACCAATAGACCATTTGGGAGTCTGGACTTTATGAAGAGGAATATGGCATCAAGATTGGAGGAAGACTCATCAACGACCTGTATTACACAGATGATATAACCTTGCTGAAACTGAAGAGGACTTGAAGCATTTGCTGCAGAAGACCAAGAATTGTAGTCTTCAATATGGATTGATGCTCAATATCAAGAAAACAAAGATTCTCACCATTGGGTCAATTTGTAGCTTCATGATAGACTGTGAAGAGATTGATAAAGTTCAACAGATTGAACAAGTACAAAGAAAAGTTACAATGCTGAGGCATATTGATTTCCTGACTTTAAATATTGCATTGTTCCCTTGTTATGTTCAGGCAGTTACTTTTTGATCTATGTGGAGTTTTTACAAAAGGACAATTAAGTGTTCTGGGATTCCCATTCTTTTCAATGTTAGCCTCATTTTATTATGATATGCACCACCAAATGTCTTTATCTATTTAATAAAACTTGATTAATTGTCTTTTAGGTGATTTCTGCTCTCAGCCAAAATTCTTATCACATCAACACTGATGACTTCTTGTGCCAAGACTTATGAAATCAGCTTGAATTTCTGACAATCCCTATCAACCTACAGTTGCAGTCATTTTTATATTTTTAAATTTGTTTGTATATAGTATTAATGATATTATTTCATAATTTGCATGTTATATTGGATCAACTTTTTTGGGGATGGAAACAAATACAAATCTTATTCAGTTAGTTGGCCATAGCTGTCTTCCGTATTTGTTTACAAAAACTGGTGAGCATTTTTTTCTTCACATTCATTACGTAAAGCAGTCAACTTGTATGTGAAATCAGTGAAATTGTTCTGTAGTTTCCACATTCGGTTGGGTCGCCTTTCTTTGGGATAGGAACAAATATCGATCTCTTCCAGTC
>NW_006399872.1:10923125-10931409 GCF_000299155.1 Elephantulus edwardii
TTATCTAAATGTGTTCTGTTGTACATAGGGTTTTTAGAGGCCTGCTATTTCAGAAGTGGATGGCCAATCCTTCTTCCTAGTCTGTCTCAATGTCAATGTTAAGATTTAGAGAAGTATTAGACAGACCAGCAAGTTAAAGGTATATCCCTTCTTGCGGAGTTAACTTTAGTGTCAGTGTTGTCCCTGCCTTTCTCACATGCACCTTTACGCACTTATTTCCTGCTTCACCATCCCACAGGATATCCATCCACTTCTACGCCCTCCCTTCACATCTATCTCCCTTTAACCAGCCCTCCATCTAATAACTTATATATGAAGCTTCCATGGCTTCTGTGATTTCAAATACATCAGCTGATGGTAGTTCTTTATGTTGGGGTCAGTGTCTCTGAAGTTTAGTTGCAATATATATTGGTCAAAGGTGATGCATCTTGTAGAATTGGTGTGTAGATAGGCTTTTCTTGGCCCGAGGGCTGCAGGTCCGAGGGCTGGAATGGATGTCGTGGGCTTTCAGTGTCTTCGATTACCTTTCTGCCGGAATGGATGTCACAGGCATTCGGCATCGTCGATTACCTTTCTGCCGGAAAGGATGTCGAGGGCTTTCTGTGTGGGTCGATTACCTTTCTGCCGGAATGGATGTCGCGGGCTTTCAGCGTCGTCAATTACCTTTCTGCCGGAACGGGTGTCGCGGGCATTCGGCGTCGTCGATTACCTTTCTGCCGGAAAGGATGTCAAGGGCTTTCTGTGTGGGTCGATTACCATTATGCCGGAATGGATGTCGCGGGCTTTCAGCGTCTTCGATTACCTTTCTGCCGGAACGGATGTCGCGGGCTTTTGGCGTCTCCGACTACCTGAGAAAATAGGGTGGGTCTGCAGGGTCAGCCAAAACAGAGGCTCGGCTCTGACTAGCTGAAGTTGTGCACCTCACAGGACTAGCCAAGCATAACTGTAACAAAATTAGGTAAGGGTTTCCCAAAAAAAGAAAACTGCAGGCATCTCTCATGAGTATAGATGCAAAAATTCTTAACAAAATCCTGGTCACTAGTCCAATAGTACATAAAAGAAAATACAAATTAAAAAATATCATGACCAAGTGAGATTTATAACAGGTATGCAAAGATGGTCCAATAAAAGAACACCAATCAGTGTAATTCTTCACATTAAAAAGTAAATAATAGGAACCACATAATCTTATTAAATGATGCAGAAAAAGCCTTCCACAAAATCCAACATTCCTTCCTGATTAAAACACTTGGCAAAATAAAGATAGAATATAATTTCCTCAACACAGTGAAAAATATATATACAAAGTCAAAAGTCAGTATCATTCTGAATGGAGAAAGACTAAAGGCATTCTTGGAATAGGGAACAGACAAGGATACCCTTTTTCACCATTCCTTTTCAGTATTGTATTGGAAATCTTCACTAGAGCACTATGAAAAGAGAAGAAAATAAAAGGCATTCAAATCTGATACGAAGTGGTAAAACTGTCGTATTTGCAGATGATACACTGTGTGCAGAAAATCTCACGGACTCAACAACAACAACAAAACCCTATTAAAATTGTTGTTGTTAGGGGCCATTGAGTTGAGTACTACTGTTAAACATCCTATGAGCAGCAAAATCTCAACATCGTCCTGTGCTGTGCCATCTTCTCACTTTATGACATACTAGAGCACATTGTGGCAGTTACTATGCCATTCCACCCTTCCAAGCATCATGCCACTCTCCAAGGAATAGCCTCCCCCAAACATACTCTAAGTGTGTGAGGTGAAGCCTCATAATCTTTACCACCAAAAAACACTCGGGCTGCACCCTCTCTAAGATATTATTTATTTGTTCTCTTGGCAGTCCATTGGGTGTTCAGTGCTCTTCTCCAACACCACATTTAAAGGAATCAATTTTTCATGTGCCATCCTTATTCTGATACCTAGCAAGTGATCAAAAATACCATAGACTGAGATGCAACTTAGTCTTCAAACTGATATTATCACTCCTCAATAATTTGGAAAAGTCTTTAACTGCAAGCTTTCCCAATGCAATACATCTCTACACCTCCTGATTTCCAGGCTCCTGGTACGAAGGGTGCATCCAAGTAAGAAAAAGTTGTTGACAGTTTCAATCTCTTCTCCATTTACCATGATGTCGCCAACTAGTCCAGTGGCAAGAAGCTTTGTTTTCTTGACAATGAGGTGTAATTTATATTGAAGGCTTTTATTCCTTGATCTTCTGTAACAAGTGCTTCAAATCCTCCTCACTTTCAGCAACCATAACACCGGTTATTGAAGGGATCCCTCCAATCCTTATGCCACATTCCTCATCATAGAGTCCAGCTTTTTGTATAAATTGCTTGGCACATAATAATACTAAAAGAGCCAGACTCAGCATGAGATGGATTGATACAGTAACTGGGGCAATGGGAGTGGTGTGTCAGAATTAATGAGACTGGTTCAGGACAGGGCAGATTTCAGAGATGTTGTAATAAGGGTTGCTATAGATTACAGGTGACTCGATGGCACATAACAATAACAACGACATATTATATTGGTGGTTTTTTTATTTAAGCCTCTTTTTTAAAATAAACAAGACCTTGTGGAGGACGTTTGTATTTAAAAATTGGTTGTTATTATATTTTAGAGGAACATTCTTCTGAGTGGTACAGCACTCTTCTGTCAATTTGCTGTACTAGGGTAACTTGAGGCTGCTGTAATGCTGAACCTTGTGCCACTGGGGTGTCAAATGCCATAACGGTTACCCATGGTGAGCAGTGTTTGGTGGAATTCCCAATTTAAGACTGGTTTGGAAGCAGGAATGGTATCCACTTCAAAACAGCATGCCTCTGAAAACTCTATGAACAGACAATAGTTATAGAAAGGCCGCAGGTCTTTTGTTCATAGGGTGACTATGAGTTGTGCTTCACTCAATGCCAATCAACAACAACATATGGATTGAGTAAATATGGAGAAAGAATATAATCCTTACACATTACCTTCTCTTTTTTTAAGTTTAATAGCTGTATATATTAAGGTATAAAATTAATAAGACCAAATATGCAAACATGTTCAGGGTGTTCTATACCTATATTATCTGATTCATTTCTTACAAGTCTTTATCAAACTATGCATTTTACTAGAGGAAATTGCTCTCACATAGGTTAAAATACTCATCCAAGAGTTCATATCATTAAACTGCCAAAGATGGGCTTAGCGCCAGGCAGGTTTGACAATAAAACCTGTAATATTTTTTCATCTCATCACTATGTCTCCCAAGGTACCACCCAGTAAAAATGTAAGTTTTATCCAAGTGCATTACCACCTATTTACTCTTATTTCTTCCTTATCAGAAACTGCTTCCCTTCTTAATTTTAAACTATGCCGTGTTCTTCTACTCTATATGCACAATAGCCTCCTGGTCCATGTATAGATTTTGCATGAGCACAATTAAGGGCTCTGGGATTCCCATTCTTCTCAATGTCAGCCACAACATTTTTTATAATGCACACAGCTAAATACCTCTGCATAGTCAATAAAGCACAAATAGACATTCTTCTGGTATTCTCTACTCTCAGCCAGGATTTATCTAACATCAACAATGATAATCTCTAGTGCCACTGGCTCGTCTAAATCCAGCTTGGACTTCTTGCAATTCCATATCTATGTACTGTTCTGGATATGTTAAAATGATCTTCAGCAGTAATTTGCTTGTGTGTTATATTAATGATATTGTTTGATAGTTTCCACATTTTGCTGAATCAACTTTTTTGGGAATCTCTTTCAATCTCTTGGCCATACAGATGTCCTCCAAATTTCCTGGCATAGCCTGGTGAACACATCCAGGATTGCATCTATTAGTATCCCATTGATCATGGGCCCTTATTTTAAACCAGTGCCTTCAATGCAGGTAGACCAACTTATTAGTGTGGCAGGATAAAAGCTCAATACACAACAGTAAGTAGGATTCCTCATCAGTAATAAAGAAAACACAGGTGAGGAAACTAAGAAAGCAATACTTTTACAATGCTGCTGTTAGGTTCCATTGAGTTAAGTATGAGCCATAACAACTCTATGAAAAACAGATCTGAACCCTACCCTGTCCTGTGTTATCCTCACACTTCCTGGCACTCACCTGATGGTATGCATAGGAATCAGATGGATTACATCTGTGGAAGGAACCGCTGGAGAAGCTCAATATCAGCTGTGAAAACTAGGCCCAGAGCTGATTGTGGAAGAGATCATCAACTACTCATGTGCAAGTTGAAGCTGAAGCTGAGGAAAATTAAACCGAATCCATGGGAACCAAAGTATAATTTTGAGTCTATCCCACCTGAATTTTAGAACCATCTCAAGAACAGGTTTGAGGCCTTGAACACGAATGAGCGAAGACCAAATGAGCTGTGGGAGGATATCAAGGGTATCATCCAAGAAGAGTGCAAACGTTCATTACAAAGACAGGAAGAGGAAAAAAAGACAAAAATGTATGTCAGAAGAAACTCTGAAAATTGCACTGGAGCACAGAGAAGCCAAAGCACAAGGAAGAATTCAAGATACTAAAGAGATAAACAGAAGATTTCAAAAGGCAGCGTGGGATGACAGAGTAAAATATTACAATGAAATGTGCAAGGAGCTGGAGTCAGAAAACCAAAAGGGTCGAACTCGATCAACATTTTTTTCTATATTTTATTAATTTTCATAAACATTTACAGAGATTTTGGGTTTCCATTCATTCCTTGTTGCACTACGATCAACATTTCTTAAGATGAAGGAACCGAAGAACAAATTCAAACCTCGAGTTGCTATACTCAAGGATGCTTTGGATGCTTTAGTCAGAGTATTAAACGATCCAGGAGGTGTCAAAAGAAGATGGAAAAAATATACTGAGTCATTGTATCTTATGGGAGAAGATTGTCCATCCTTCTCCCAACGAGCAGTTGGTGGCCTTAAATCACGTGTCTTCAGGATTGAAGTGCAGCTTCTTACCGCCAGAATTCACCTGGGGTTTAATATTATCATGTTTAATGGTGATGAAAATGCTGATCTAAAGCAATAACTCACTGCCAGTGAATTTTATTCCCATTCAGAGTGTCTGAAAGAAGCTGTAAAATTTTATGGGTAGAGACTGCTCATCTTTATCTTGCTAAGAAGAATTTCACATTTAATAGCACTATGTTCCTTAATAGTAGAAAAGAAGGAAGAGATCTTTCCTGCAACAAGTCAGCCCTTCAAAGACGGGTAGATTCAAACTGCTGACATTTTGGTTAGAAGTGCAACTCATAGCAAACTATGCCAACAGCGCTTCTTTCTTAAAGGCCATGTAGTTGCTGTGTACCGGTTGATTTGTAACCAACCCATAGCTGACCCCCTAGCGGGTTTTCAGAGGCAGTTAGTGTATAAGAGGAGATTGCCCGTCCTTCTCCTGTGGAGCAAGCTGGTGGATTTGAACCACGTTTCTTTCTTAAGGCTAGAGTACAGGTTATATATGCGAATATGTGGTACATAACAAGCAATAATGACCCAGGAAGTATTAAAAGGAGGTGGAAAGAATATACTGAGTCACTGTATCTAAAGGAATTAGCAGGCACAGAAGAATTTAATGAAACAACAAATGAGCAAGAGCCTATGGCGATGAAAGAAGACGTTCAGGCTGCTTTGAAGGAAATGGCAAAAAATAAGGCCCCAGGAGTAGATGGTATACCAACTGACATATTTCAGCTAACAGATGCTGCTGTGGATGGGCTCACCAAGTTGTGCCAAGAAATCTGGAGAACGAACACTTGGCCAACTGACTGGAAGACATCTATAATTGTTCCCATTCCAAAGAAGGGTGACCCAACAGAGTGTGGAAACTATAGAACGTATCATTGATTTCACATGCAAGCAAGATTCTACCGAAGATTATCCAAAAATGACTGAAACAGCACAGCAGCAGAGAACTACCAGGAAGTCCAGGCTGGGTTTAGAAGGGGTCATGGTACTAGGGATAGTGTAGCTAATATTAGACGGATCTTGGATGAAAGCAGGTAGTACCACAGGAATGTCTATCTGTGCTTCATTGATTATGCAAAGACATTTGACTGTATGGACCATAACAAACTGTGGCTGACTCTGAGAAGAATGGGAATCCCGGAACACTTGAACGTGGTAATGTGAAACTTATACTTGATCCAAGAGGCAGTCATCAGAACAGAGCAAGGAAACACTGCATGGTTCAAAATTGGGAAGGGCGTATGCAAGGGATGTCTCCTGTCTCCATACCTTTTCGACCTCTATGCAGAACAGATCATCCAAGAGGCTGGACTCGATGAGGAGAAATGCAGCATCAGGATTAGTGGAAGATCTATCGTCTTCGATTACCTTTCTCCCATAAGGGATGTCGCGGCTGTTGGGGTCGTCGATTACCTTTCTGCCGGAACGGATGTCGTGGGCTTCCGTCGTCTTCGATTACCTTTCTGCTGGAACGGATGTCGCGGGCATTCGGGGTCTTCGATTACCTTTCTTCCGGAATGGATGTCTCGGTCTTTCGGCGTCTTCGATTAACTTTCTGCTGGAACAGATGGCAAGGGCTTTCGGCGTCTTCGATTACCTTTCTGCCGGAACGGATGTTGTGGGCTTTCGGCATCGTCGATTACCTTTCTGCCGGAAAGGATGTCGAGTGATTTCTGCGTGGGTCGATTGCCATTCTGCCAGAATGGATGTAGCGGGCTTTCAGCGTGTTTGATTACCTTTCTGCTGGAACGGATGTCGCGAGTTTTCGGTGTCTTCGATTACCTTTCTGCCGGAACGGATGTCGCGGGCTTTCGGCGTCGTCGATTCCCTTTCTACAGGAACGGATTTCGTGGGATTTCACCGTCGTCGATTACCTTTCTGCCGGAACAGATGTCGTGGGCATTCCGGGTCTTCGATTACCTTTCTGCCGGAACGGATGTCTCGGTCTTTCGGCGTCTTCGGTTAAATTTCTGCCAGAACAGATGACAAGGGCTTTCGGCGTCTTCAATTACCTTTCTGCCGGAACGGATGTTGCGGGCATTCGGGCTCATCGATTACATTTCTGCCAGAATGGATGTCACGAGCTTAAGGCGTCTTCGATTACCTTTCTGCCATAAGGGATGTCATGGGCTTTCGGCGTCTTCAATTAACTTTCTGCTGGAATGGATGTTGCGGGATTTCAGCGTCATTGATTATCTTTCTGCCTTAACGTATATCGCAGGCTTTCAGCTTCAACGATTACCTTTCTGCCGGAACGGATGTCGCGGGCTTTCGGTGTCTTCATTTTCCTTTCTGCTGGAATGGATGTGGCGGGCTTTTGGCGTCTTCGATTACCTTTCTGCCATAACGGATGTCGCGGGCTTTCTACGTCTTTGTTTTCCTTTCTGCCAGAACGGATGTCGCGGCCTTTGACGTCTTCGATTACTTTTCTGCCTGAACGGATGTTGCGGGATTTCAGCGTCGTCAATTACCTTTCTGCCGGAACGGATGTCGTGGGCATTCGGCATCATCGATTTCCTTTCTGCCGGAAAGGGTGTCGAGGGCTTTCGGCGTCTTTGATTACCTTTGTGCCGTTACGGATGTCCCGGGCATTCGGGGTCTTCAATTACCTTTCTACCGGAACGGATGTGGAGGGCTTGCGGCGTCTTCAATTACATTTCTGCCGGAATGGGTGTCTCGGTCTTTCAGCGTCTTCAATTAACTTTCTGCCGGAACAGATGGCGAGGGCTTTTGGCGTCATCGATTATCTTTCTTCCATAACGGATGTCGCAGGATTTCAGTGTCATCGATTACCTTTCTGCTGGAATGGATGTCGTGGGTTTCGGCGTCAACGATTACCTTTCTGCCAGAAGGGATGTCATGGGCATTCGGCGTCATCGATTACCTTTCTGCAGGAAAGGGTGTTGAGGGCTTTCTGCGTGGATCGATTACCATTCTGGTGGAAAGGTTGTCACGGGCTTTCGGCGTGGTCGATTACCATTCTGCCGGAACGGATTTTGCGGACATTCCGCGTCGTCGATAACCTTTCTGCCGGGACGGATGTCGCGGGATTTCGGTGTCGTCGATTACCTTTCTGCCGGAACGGATGTCATGGGCTTCGGCGTTTTCTATTACCTTTCTGCAGGAACGGATGTCGCGGGCTTTTGGCGTCATCGATTACCTTTCTTCCGTAACGGATGTCGTGGGATTTCAACGTCGTCGATTACCTTTCTGCTGGAATGGATGTCGCAGGCTTTTGGCGTCTTGGATTACCTTTCTGCCAGAACGGATGTCAGGGCTTTCCGCGTCGTCGATTACCTTTCTGC
>NW_006399872.1:10931784-10935571 GCF_000299155.1 Elephantulus edwardii
TCTTCAATTACATTTCTGCCAGAACGGATGTTGCGGGATTTCAGCGTCGTCGATTACCTTTCTGCCGGAACGGATATCATGGGCATTCAGCTTCAACGATTACCTTTCTGCCGGAACGGATGTCGCGGGGATTCAGGGTCTTTGATTACCTTTCTGCCTGAATGGATGTCGTGGGCTATCGGCGTCGTCGATTACCTTTATGCCGGAACGTATGTCGTGGGTTTTCGGCATCTTAGATTACCTTTCTGCCGGAACGAATGTCGCGGGCTTTCGGCGTCTTCATTTTCCTTTTTGCCGGAACGGATGTCCGGGGCATTCGGAGTCTTCGATTACCTTTCTGCCATAACGGATGTTGCGGGCTTTCTGCGTCTTTGTTTTCCTTTCTGCCGGAATGGATGTCGCGGCCTTCGACGTCTTCAATTACTTTTCTGCCAGAACGGATGTTGCGGGATTTCAGCGTCGTCGATTACATTTCTGCCGGAACGGATATCATGGGTATTCAGCTTCAACGATTACCTTTCTGCCGGAATGGATGTCGCGGGCTTTTGGCGTCATCGATTATCTTTCTTCCGTAATGGATATCGCGGGATATCAGCGTCGTCGATTACCTTTCTGCTGGAATGGATGTCAGGGGTTTCGGCGTCAACGATTACCTTTCTGCCGGAACGGATGTTGTGGGCATTCGGCGTCGTCAATTACCTTTCTGCAGGAAAGGGTGTTGAGGGCTTTCTGCATGGATCGGTTACCATTCTGGCAGAAAGGTTGTCATGGGCTTTCGGCGTCGTCGATTACCATTCTGCCGGAACGGATTTCGCGGACATTCCGCATCGTCAATAACCTTTCTGCTGGAATGGATGTCGCGGGCTTTTGGCGTCAACGATTACCTTTCTGTCGGAACGAATATCGCGGGCTTTTGGCGTCTTGGATTACCTTTCTGCCAGAACGGATGTCGTGGGCTTTAGGAGTCTTCGATTACCTTTCTGCTTGAACGGATGTCGCGGGCTTTCCGCGTCGTCGATTACCTTTCTGCCGGAATGGATGTTGCGGGCTTTAGGCGTCTTCGATTACCTTTCTGCCGGAAAGGGTGTTGAGGGCTATCAGCGTCTTCGATTACCTTTCTGCAGGAACGGATGTCGCGGGCTTTCGGCATCTTCCATTTCCTTAATGCTGGAATGGATGTCACGGGCTTTCAGCGTCAACGATCACCTTTCTGTCGGAACGGAAGTCGTGGCCATTCGGTGTCGTCGATTACCTTTCTGCTGGGAAGGGTGTTGAGGGCTTTCTGCGTGGATCGATTACCATTCTGCCAGAACGGATGTCGTGGGCATTCGGTGTCTTCGTTTACCTTTGTGCCGTTACGGATATCCCGGGCATTCAGGGTCTTCGATTACCTTTCTGCCTGAATGGATGTTGTGGGCTATCGGCGTCGTCGATTACTTTTCTGCTGGAACGTATGTCGTGGGTTTTTGGCGTCTTAGATTACCTTTCTGCCGGAACGAATGTTGCGGGCTTTCGGCGTCTTCGATTACCTTTCTGCCATAACGGATGTCGCGGGCTTTCTGCGTCTTTGTTTTCCTTTCTGCCAGAACGGATGTCGCGGCCTTCGACGTCTTCGATTACTTTTCTGCCAGAACGGATGTCGCGGGATTTCAGCGTCGTCGATTACCTTTCTGCTGGAATGGATGTCGCGGGCTTTCGGCGTCATCGATTATCTTTCTTCCGTAATGGATGTCGCGGGATTTCAGCGTCATCAATTACCTTTCTGCTGGAATGGATGTCGTGGGTTTCGGCGTCAACGATTACCTTTCTGCCAGAACGGATGTCGTGGGCATTCGGCGTCGTCGATTACCATTCTGGCGGAATGGATGTCGCGGGATTTCGGTGTTGTCGATTACCTTTCGGCCAGAACGGATGTCACGGGCTTCGGCGTTTTCGATTACCTTTCTGCCGGAACGGATGTCGCGGGATTTCAACGTCGTCGATTACCTTTCTGCTGGAATGGATGTCACGGGCTTTTGGCATCAACGATTACCTTTCTGTCAGAACGGATATCGTGGGGTTTTGGCGTCTTGGATTACCTTTCTGCAAGAACGGATGTCGCGGGCTTTAGGAGTCTTCGATTACCTTTCTGCCGGAACGGATGTTGCGGGATTTCGGCGTCTTCGATAACCTTTCTGCCGGAAAGGGTGTTGAGGGCTATCCGCGTCTTCGATTACCTTTCTGCAGGAACGGATGTTGCGGGCTTTCGGCGTCATCGATTATCTTTCTTCCGTAACGGATGTCGCGGGATTTCAGCGTCGTCGATTACCTTTCTGCCGGAAAGGGTGTCGAGGGCTTTCTGCGTGGATCAATTACCATTCTACCGGAACGGATGTCACGGGCTTTCGGCGTCTTCATTTACCTTTGTGCTGTTATGGATATCCCGGGCATTCGGGGTCTTCGATTACCTTTCTGCCTGAATGGATGTCGTGGGCTATCGGCGTCGTCGATTACCTTTATGCCGGAACGTATGTCGTGGGTTTTCGGCGTCTTAGATTACCTTTCTGCCGGAACGAATGTCACGGGCTTTTGGCATCTTTGTTTTCCTTTCTGCCGGAACGGATGTCCCAGGCATTCGGGGTCTTCGATTACCTTTCTGCCAAAACGGATGTCGCGGGCTTTCAGCATCTTTGATTACCTTTCTGCAATAATGGATGTCACGGGCTTTCTGCATCTTTGTTTTCCTTTCTGCCGGAACGGATGTTGTGGCCTTCGACGTCTTCGATTACTTTTCTGCCAGAACGGATGTTGCAGGATTTCAGCGTCGTCAATTACCTTTCTGTCGGAACGGATATCATGGGCTTTCAGCTTCAACGATTACCTTTCTGCCGGACTGGATGTCGCGGGCATTCGGCGTCATCGATTTTCTTTCTTTCGTAATGGATGTCACGGGATTTCAGCGTCATCGATTACCTTTCTGCTGGAATGGATATCGTGGGTTTTGGCGTCAACGATTACCTTTCTGCCGGAACGGATGTCATGGGCATTCGGCGTCGTTGATTACCTTTCTGCAGGAAAGGGTGTTGAGGGCTTTCTGCATGGATCGATTACCATTCTGGCAGAAAGGTTGTCACGGTCTTTCGGCGGCGTCGATTACCATTCTGCCGGAATGGATTTTGCGGACATTCCGCGTCGTCGATAACCTTTCTGCCGGAACGGATGTCACAGGCTTCGGCGTTTTCGATTACCTTTCTGCCGGAATGGATGTCGCGGGCTTTCAGCGTTATCGATTACCTTTCTGCCGGAACGGATGTCGCAGGCTTTCGGCGTCCACGATCACCTTTGTGTCAGAACGGAAGTCGTGGCCATTCGGTGTCGTCGATTACCTTTCTGCCGAAAAGGGTGTCGAGGGCTTTCTGCGTGGATCAATTACCATTCTGCCAGAACGGATGTTGCAGGCTTTCGGTGTCTTCGTTTACCTTTGTGCCGTTACGGATATCCCGGGCATTCAGGGTCTTCGATTGCCTTTCTTCCTGAATGGATGTCGTGGGCTATCGGCGTCGTCAATTACCTTTATGCCGGAACGTATGTCGTGGGTTTTCGGCGTCTTAGATTACCTTTCTGCCGGAACGGATGTCCCGGGCATTCGGGGTCTTCGATTACCTTTCTGCCAAAATGGATGTGGCGGGCTTTCGGCGTCTTCGATTACCTTTCTGCTGGAACGGATATCGCGGGATTTCGGCGGCGTCAATTACCTTTCTGCCAGAACGGATGTCACGGGCTTCGGCGTTTTCGATTACCTTTCTGC
>NW_006399873.1:0-1248 GCF_000299155.1 Elephantulus edwardii
TCTGATTGATGACCTAATCCACAATCAGCACCTAGTCTAGTTTTCACAGCTGATATTAGCTTCTCCATCAATTCTTTCCATATATGTAATCAATCTGATTGCTGTGTACACCATCAAGTCTGGTCCATGTGAATAGTCATCATTTGTGTTTTTTATAAAAGGTGTTTGTAATGAATAAATCATTGATTATAAAAAATCCTGTCGTTCTCTCTGCAGCCTAATTTCTGTCACCAATTCCATATTTTCCAACTATTACACGTTCTTCCTAGTTTCTAACTTTTACATTCCAAAAAGGCATTTACTTTGATTTATCTTGGTTTCATATTTGATTGATTTCCAACTGCACAAGTTGATAGAAATCAACTCTTTCCGTCTTTTTGGCTCTGGTTGTTGTTGCATATATTTGAATGATAGTGGTGTTAACAGGTATCCCTTGTCTGTGTATGGATATTATCTCATCTCTCACGACATTGTCTTTCAGGTTGTGTTTAGAAATGAGTTTTTTTGATTAAAGGTTTTTTAACAATGAATACCACATAAGTTTTCCTCACGTTTTCACTTCATGTGTCATAGAAATACCTCATCTAAAATGGCAATAATAATTGGAATATTTAATATAGGATATATGAATATAGGAAAATTGGACATTTTTTTTCAAAAAAAGGGAAAACTTAAATATTGACGTTCTAGGCCTTGGTAATCTGAGATGTATTGGCATGGATTATTTTGAATCAGACAATCATATAATCTACTATGTCAGTATTAGTAACAACGAGGAAAATAGAGTTGCATTTCTAGTCAGAAAGAAAATTTCTAGGTCTATCCTGATATATAATGTTGTGGGTGACAAGATAATATCCATATGATTAAAAAGAAATCATGGTGATGTAACTATTATTCAAATACACACATCAACAATTAGAGCCAAAGAAGATAAGAACACTGAATCCAAACCACTAGTCCACTAGGCCAAAGAAGATAAAATAGGAAATTTCCACCAACTTTTTGCAACAGAGGCTCATTAATAGTTAGAAACAAGGAAAAAAGATCAATACTCTTGGTTATAGAAATACTGTTGTTAAGGGAGTTCTAGTGGCCTAGTGGCAAGAAGCTGCACTACAATCCCAGAGGCACATGGTTTGATTCCACCAGATACTCTGCTGTAGAAGGATGGGAAGTCTCCTCCTGTACCAGTCAGATCCAATTTGACGGTACAAGCACAAAAATAATAAAATTTAAAAAAAAATT
>NW_006399873.1:1503-4209 GCF_000299155.1 Elephantulus edwardii
CAAAGCTTCAGAATCTTGCCTCCAAGGAGCAGCCTGCCTTCACCCTCTCAAGGACAAATCTGTTTGTTCTCTTAGCAGTCCATGGTACATTCCATACTCTTCTCTAACACCACAGCCCAAAGGCATCAATTCTCCTTCTATTATCCCTAGTCATTTCCCATCTTTAGTCTCCAGACTGACATCATTGTTCTTAAGTACTCTGGAGAGATCTGTGACAGCAAACTTTCACAACGCAATATATCTTTTCATTTTCAGGCTGCTGGTGTCAAAAGAGGGTTGATTTTGGAGCCAAGCAAACTATAGCTATTTACAGTCTCAATCTCTTCACCATCCATCATGAAGCTGCCAATCGGCCTGGTGGTGAGAATCTTTGGGTTTTTCTTTTTGTTGTTGGTCTTTTTTCTTTCTTTTTGTTTCTTTGTTTTATATTGAATTTCAATCCATATTGAAGGCCTTATTCTTTGGTAGTATTAAGCGCTTCAGGCCCTCCTCAGTTTCAGCAAGCAGGATTGTGCATAATGAAGACTATTGAAGAGTTTTCCTTCAATCCTGATGCCAAATTTTTCCTCATAGAGCCAAGCCTCCCGGAAAATCTGTTCTGCATATAGATTGAAAAGCTATGGAGATAGGACAGATTATTGGCATACACCCTTGTCAAATTTGAATCATTCAGTGTTCCCTTGCTCTATTCTGATGACTGCCTCCTGGTCCAAGTATAGGTTTCACAGAAGAATGATCAAGTGTTTGGAATTCTCATTCTTCTCAGAGTTAGACACAGTTTCTTGTGGTCCACAGAGTCAAATGCTTTGGAGATATAATGATATAATTTTTTTTGGGGAGGGGATGTTTTATGTATTTTAATAAAACATTTTTTGTTATTTTTTTAATAATTTAGTTTGTTTATTTTTCATTTCCATGAATATCTACAGAGATTTTGGGATTCCGTTCATTCATTGTTGCACCCTTCTCGCCACACACCCCCTTCCTCGCTCCCTCCCCCCCGTTTACTCCTCTCCTTGTAAAGCAAAAGAAAAACTTCCTCATTGGTACACAATCCCACCGCATCTCCCCAAACCCCAACCCCCAACCACAAATATAATCCACTCTGCAACCCTCATTGAGTACTCCTGTTGTTGTTATGTTGTTACGTGCCGTCAGCGACACTATGTACAACAGCCCTAAACTCCGCTCTGTCCTGTGCCAATCACACTGTCTCTGACACTCCCATCCCAATTATACCTGTCACTGAATCAATCCACCTCATAGAGGGCCTTCCTCTACTGCGCTGTCCCTTCTCCCTCCCAAGCATGATATCCCTCTCCAAGGAAGGGTCAGGAGATATTGATTCTTGGAGAAGGACATGCGTGGAAGGGTGGATGGACAGTGCAGGAGAGGAAGATCTCAGATGAGATGGATTGATCCAGTAAGCGGAGCACATAACAACAATAACATACTATGACATGTTTGGAAGCAAGAGTGATATCCACTGCCTAGATAGCATGCCTCCAGAAACTATGAACTTTGATAAATGGCGATAGTTTTAGAGGGGTTTCAGGCCTTTTGTTCATAAGGTTGGTATGTGTCGCCCTCAACTTGAAAGCAATCAGCAGCAATGAAAACAACATCCATATCCTTAGAGAGCTCTGGTGGCCATAAAGCTGTGCTGTAATCTCAAAGGCAATTGGTTTGGTTCAACTAGCTTCTCAGTGGGAGAAAGATAGGCAATCTCCTCCCATAAGATTTACTGCTCCTGAAAACCCACTGGAGACTCAACTATGATTCACTTCCAACTGGACAGCTTAGAAAAACAACAAAACCATATGCCTTAGACCTGGCCACAAGGTTAGGTGGTAATGTGTAAGTAAAATGAGACTTGGAGGTTCTACCTGCCACCTTTAGCTTCCCCGAAGGCATGGTCTCCAGCTGCCTCAACTGAAGACAGATGGTTCAATTTGATTAGGAATTTCAACATCATCAAAAGCTGTGAAACCAACATAAGACAAAGAGATAAGTAGGCTGTCATGAATGTGGCAAGGTATATCTTGACAACCAGATGGAGCCAGAATGAGAGCTCCTGAGAGAGGAACCTCTACAGCATGAAAGAAGCAGCAAAGTATGTAGTGTGCATTATTTGGAGCCAGGTGTTCCTCCAACAAATGTTTCTGGGAAGCTTTCTGGGTTGAGAGATTTTTTTGTGCTGCTGTTAACTTGACTTTTAGATTTCACTGTATGATATCCATTGTTTTCTCCCTCACTCCTTCTGTTTTCCTAATAAACCTCACAACTGTGAGTAAGAAGTGATTCTGCAAAGTCTGTGAGGTAATTTACAATGAATATGGAAATGCAGTAATATTGAATTAAAGCCAATAAGTAAAAGTAGGTGTAATAGATTACTGAGCCATGTCTGACCTTACAGTGATCAGTTTTATTCTGTGGATATTGTTGATGAAAACAGTTATCCTGCGTGACATTAGTAGAGATAATACTTTGTTGTCTTTACATTACCTTTTCTTCTTGTACACTTATCAAAGGAAATTATCTTTCTCCCACAGAAGAACTGGGGGATCCATGCCCAAAACCTTTCAGTTAGCAGCCAGTTAAAAGTACCATGATACCAGGGCTTCTTGTATTTATAACATATGCTGTTGTTGTTGTCAGGTGCTGTCAATCAACTATATTCAGTGACCCTATGAACAACAGATATGT
>NW_006399873.1:5064-6327 GCF_000299155.1 Elephantulus edwardii
GGATCACAGAAAAAGGGACTGCATTCCTCACAGTGAGTAGCCAGAAAAAAAATCTTATTTCAATTCCTCAAAATCCAATATCCACAGCACATACATAAAGGATAAGTTGAACCACAGGAGATAAATCCTAAACTTGGAAATCTGAAGTTTTAATCCTACACAGGCAGCTTCTGTGCATGTTGCTCTGAAGGAAGATAAGCTCACTGTTCACTGTACAAATAGCTTTGTTCGCTATGCAAATCCAAGACTGTTCACTATACATATAGCCTTGAAAGATATTCTGGACAAAATTTGGTTTTATCTAATAGCAAATTATACAGATAGATAGATCTAGAGAAAGTATTCATTACCATCAAGTAGGAATGGTATCAGAACTGACCCTCCAGTGGGTTTTTAGAGACTGCAAACTGCATGAGGAGTATTCTTCTAGCTTGGAGGAATTGGTAGATTCTAACATGCCCGTTAATTGGTAGCACAGCTCTTTACCCACTAAAAAAATTGTATCTCCTTTAAGACAATGTTTGTGGTGCATTGAAAAGAGCCTTAAAGTCAAGTACAACTTAAAGCAACCGTATAAACAATAGATCTGAATTTCATGCTATCCTATTCCATCTCATCACCCATGATATACTTGAGCCCATTGCTGCAATCACAACTTCAATACATTTGGTTGATTATATTATACTTTTTGCTGTCCCTCCACCTTTCCAAGCCTGATGTCCCTCTCCAAGGAATAATAGCCTCTTCTAGTAGCCTGCCCAAAGTCATTGAGACAGACTTTTTTATCTTTACTTCTAAGGAGCACTCAAATCCCACCTTCTCCATGACATATCTGTTCTTTTAACAGCCCATGAGAATATTCAGTACTCTTCTCAAAAACCACAGCTGAAAAGCATCAGTTCTTTTTTCTGTAATCTTGCCATTCTTATTCATTGTCCGGCTCTCAAGATGCAAAGCAAGTAACCTAAAAGGTCAGGGCCTGAATCAAGAACACCTTAGTCCTCAGAGTGACATAATTACTCCTCAATTGTTTGTAGAGTTTTCTGACTACAGACTTTGCTAGTACAATGTTGCTGTTGTTGTGAGGTGCCATTTTTAAATGACTTGTAGTAAAAGATCTGAACCCAGTTCTATCCTACGCCATCCTCCTATTTCCTGACACACAAGAGCCTGTTGCAGCTGTCTCCTTGTCAAACCACCTGGTTGAGGGTCTTCCTCTTAATAATCAACCCTCTCCCTTTACCAACATCATGTCCTTCTCTA
>NW_006399873.1:7173-19391 GCF_000299155.1 Elephantulus edwardii
ATTACCAAAAACGACTGGACCAGAACATCAACAGAGAACTATCAGAAATGCAGGCTGGGTTTAGAAGAGGCTGTGACACTAGAGATATTTTATTTAATGTTAGATGGATATTGGCTGAAAGCAGGGAATACCAGGGAAAGGTCTGTCTTTCATTGAATGTGCAAAGGCATTTGACTGTGTATGTCACAAAAAACTGTGGCTGACTCTGAGAAGAATGGGAATCCCAGAACACTTAATCATGCCTGTGTTAAACTTATACTTGGACCAGGAGGTCAGAACAGAACAAGGAAACACTATGTGGTCAAAAATTGGTAAGCGTGTGTGCTGGGGATGTGTCCTACCTCCATACCTTTTCAATATATATAAAGAACAGATTATCTGAGAGGCTGGGTCTATGAGCAGAAAAGTGACATCAGGTCAGGTCAGGATTGTAGGAAGACTCATTAACAATCTGTGTTTATTCAGGTGACACAACCCTGCTTGCTGAAACTGAGGAGGACCTGTAGCACTTGCTGAAGAAAGTCAAGGACTGCAACATCCAATATGAACTGAAGCTCAATATCAAGAAAACAAAGATTCTCACCACTGGGAAATTAGCAGCATTATGATGGATGGTGAAAAGATTGAGATTGTTAACAGCTTTAGTTTGCTTGGCTCCACAATCAACACACTTGGGACAAACAGCTAGAAAATTAAAAGAGAAATTGCACTGGTAAAGTCTGCTTTCAGAGACCTCTTCAAAGTACTTAAGAGCAATGATGTCAGTCTGGAGAGTAGGGTGCACCTGATCCAGTCCATAGTCTTGGCAATTACTTGCTATGCATCAGAAAGCTGGACAATGACTAGGGATAGAAAGAGAATTGATGCCTTTGAGCTGTGGTGTTGGAGTAAAGTGTTGAATGTATCATGGACTGCTAGGAAAACAAACAAATTCATCCTAGAAAGGGTGAGACTAGGTTACTTCTTTCAGACAAGGATTTTGAAGCTTCATCTTTCATACCTTGGACATATTGCAAGGTGGGACTAGTCGTTGGAGAGGAATGTTATGAGCAGGAAAGTGGAGGGACAGCACAAGAGAGAAAGACCCTCAATGAGATGTATTGATACCGTGACTGGGGTAATAGGGGTAGGTGTGTAAGAGACAATAATATTGGCACAAAATAAAACAGGATTTAGGGCTGTTTTATACAAGGCCACTGTGAATCACAGGTGACTTGATGGCACATAACAATAAACAACAACCACTGCTTAACTTGGGAGAGATTGAAGAGCATTATGCTGAGTGAACTGAGTCTTTTAGAGACAAATACCAAATAAGACCATTATTTCTTTTTAAAGGTAAATTATAAAACGTGCATGAGTGGGTGATAGTGGTCAAGGGAGTGACAGTGGTGAGGGGAGAAATCACTGGGTCACACAATTTGATGGGTGAAGCGAGTGAGTATAGGAAATGGGGGAAATATGGCAGGGACTTGAAAAGGCAGGGCAATACTTGTCATAGTTCAATGAAGATTAATTTTTTCAGATACAATATATGGGAATAACTATGAAACAGCATGAATGAAAGTATAAAACACAATGTATATTAACTTTGTGTGCAAGTCAATATAAAATAATTTCTAAAAAAATAGAAAAAGAATACCACAATGGTTTCAATGGAGAAACGAATTGTAGACTCCTAGCAACACCATATAGGACAGATCTGAAACAATCTACATCTGACCCCATTGCACAATTTCTGATTTGTCTGAGTCTATTGTTCCAATTCGTGTGTTAATCTATCATGTTTAAGGTCTTCTCTCTCTCTGAACCCTCACCTTTCTTTGTATGATGGCTTTGTTAAATTATTATTTCCTTTTGATGATATATTCAATATGAGACAAAGTTTTACCATACTTACCTCTAAGGACCTGGCTGTAATTTCTGCAGGACAGTCTTTTTTGATATCCCATGAAGTTTTTGTGACGTCCCATGGCATATTCAATATTCTTCACAACTTAAAATACCACAACTTAAAGATCTTGATTTTTTTTTTGTCAACCTTATTTATTGTCTAACTTTCAGATGCACAGAAAAAAATTAAAAGTTACAGTTTGGATCAGGTCCATCTCAGTTTTTTTCTCTAACTTAGCTGTTTTTTTCAGCACTTTGAATATGTCCTCAACAGCAGATTTCCTCAATACAATATGTGTTTTTCACAATCAAAACCCATGGTACTAATAATGAAACAATCAGGAGATGTACTGCATTGGACAAGTCAACTGTCAAGGACCTCTCTAAAATGCTGAGGAAAGGTTTCTGTGATGTTGAACACTGTGACATTGATGTGTCAAATGTGATAACAGATACCCATTGTGGACATAGTTTGGTGAAGCTCCCCAATTAAAACAAGCTTGGAAGCAGGAGTGGCATCCAATTCTGAAATAGTTTGCCTCCGGAAACTTTATGAAAAGGATGAAAATTATACAAGTGTTCAGGTCTTTCGTTCATAGGGTCGCTATGAGTCACCTATGACTCGATGGCACTTAACAACAAAGCAAACCACATTCAGACCATGGTCTTTTCAATCACTTGATATACATTTGAGAGTTGAACATTGGTTGAATAAGGATGACACATGAAGAATTTGATGTCTGTGAGTTGTGGTACCGGAGAAGTGTATAGAATATACCATGAACTGTCAAAAGAACACACAGATACATCTTAGAAATAGTTTAGCCAGAGTGCTTCTTAGAAACAAGGATGGTGAAGCGTTGTCTCATATACTTTGGGCATGTTGCAGGAGAGGCTACTCCTACAAAAGGGACATCAAACTTGGAAATGTGGAGGGTGAGCAAAAAAGAATAAGACTCTCAATGAAATGTTTGGCACAGTGACTACAGTAATAGACTCACTTGTGTAGCTAGGTCTTTGGAGTTGAAACATTTCTTGCATTAGGACAAGAAGTTTAGGATTTCTATAACCCAAAATACTTGGATACAAAATATGAATGAAATCAACAGTCTTTATTATTCTACATTTGGAAGGAAATGACTCATTACTTACAACAGATATATTATTCCCTTTTACTTTTATCATATTACATGATCTATGCTTGTAGGATATAATTCTCTCTTTTGCTAAAACCATGTTTTGTTTTTAACATAACAAATGACACAAAAATATAGCTATTTTTTAACACTCTGTTGGGCTCCTTCTCATATGTTATGAAATTGTTATCTTTCATTTTTCTAGGATATATCATATATTTAAAAAACGTATTCATGCCAGCTCACTTAAACTATAAACCATGAGATTTGAAAGCAAAGTGTAGAATTAAGGAGACTTAGACTGGTAAAAATCATGACACATTTCTCCCACATTTTCATGAGAGATTGCATTTCAAGATACACTAAAGGCTTTGAAAATATCAGAAAAAATTTTCTTATCTAAGCTAGATAGTGCGTATATTAATATTTAGTTAATTTGTATTCTTAAACTTATACGCTTTAGAAACCTACTTTGAATGTTTAATACTATTTACAATTTAAGTAAAATTAAATAATGCACACTTTAAAAAGGACCATTAAGTAAACTTACTGCCATAGGGAAAAGCTCTAAATTCTTGATAAGCCCAACACAATCTCCTTTATTAACATTCCTGAGGAGTCAGTAGCGCAGAGGGATTCACAACACTGTCAGCTCTGACAGCTTAGACATTTCTTAACAGTAGTTCCTGTCAGCTTTTTCTCCATGGCTTTTTCATCTTTTTCTATGCTGATTCTTTGTTTAAACTTCTTCTTTGATGCTTCTTCCCTACCCCTTTAAAAAAAAAAACTAACAAAAATCAAGCCTTGGAAAAGGGGTGGTAAATATCCTTTATTAGAAAGGTGTAAAAACTTTTATGTGCATCTCAAGTAGAATGAACGGTTGAAAGAATATGTTTTGGAAGACCTTTACCATTAAAATCCTTCAGTAACACAATTATTTCACTATTCAAAAATTATGGACAAAAAATTAGTCTTAAATCTTCTATACTCATGTTCTATAGATTCTTTTTTATTAGTAGTAAGTAATATTTCTTTAAAAGATGAAAGATATTGGAAGATTTTCAAGTGAGTAAGTAAAAATCTAACAACTCCCCACCTCTCAAATGGATTGCTTTCTCATAGTCTATAGTATACTGTTATATTTAAAATTTTAAACATTCCATTATTTTTTTCTCTATTTTATTTTTATTTTATATAAGTATGCATAAAGCTTTTACATTCTTTTGAAATAAAGATTAACATCTGTAATTTCAGAACTGTTTAAGTAATGAAAAGTGATGAATCATTATAGAAAGAATATGTTGTTGTTGTTGTTGTTGTTATGTGCTGTTGAGTCAACTGTGACTCATGGGGACCTTATGTACTATAGCTCTGAATTCTGCTGTATCCTGAGCCAACCTCACTGTCTCTGGCACATCTACCTCTGTTAAACCAGTTACTGTGTCAATCCATCTCATTTAGGGTCTTCCTCTCTTAAATTGTCCCTCCACTCTCCCCATGAAGATATCTTTTTCCAAGGATAGTGCCTGCTGGCAACATGCTAAAAGTGAGTTAGAGGGAGCCTCAAAATTCTTGCCTGGAAGGAGCAGACTGGTTTCACTCTATGCAGGATAAATTTGCGTGTTCTCTTGACAGTTTATGGCATGTTCAATACTATTCTCCAGTACCACAACTCAAAACCATCAGTTCTTCTCCTGTAATCTTTGGTCATTGTCCTGCTTTCAGATGTATAACAAGTAATGGCAAAGACCGTGGCCCTGATCAGGCACACTTAAGTCTCTAGACTGACATAGTTGCTTTTCAGTATTCTAGCTAGAGAGATCCATGAGAGCAGATTTTACTAATGTATTTCAGCTTTTGATTTCCTGACTGCTGGTACCAAGAGTGTTGATATTAGGCCTGAACAAGCTGATCTCAATCTTTTCTCTATTTATCATGGTGCTGTCAGTTGATCCAGTGGTGGTGAGAATCTTTGATTTCTTGATGTTGCTCTTCAATTCATATTTTAAATTACAGTTTGTCAGTTTTTGCATTGCAGCAGGAAGGCCCTTCTGAGTTCAGTCCTTCCTCAATTTCACCAAGCAAAATTGTGTAATTTGCATAAAGTAGGTTCTTGATGAGTCTTCCTCAAACCCTGATGCCACATTACACCTTACAAAGCCCAGCCTCTCTAATGATATGTTTCACATATAGATTGAGAAGGTATGGAGACAGGATTCACTGCTTTCCTTATTTTGAGCTGTGGAATTTTTCCTCACTCTGTTCTTGGGACAGCTGATGGTCCAAGTATAGGTTTCACCTGAGCATAATCAGGTATTCTGGGATTCCCATTCTATTCAAGATTAGCCACAATTTGTCATGATCCATAGAGTCAAATGCCTTTTCATGGTCAATAAAACAATATTTCCTCTTGCACTCTCTGCTTTTGACCAAGTTCCAACCAAGATTTCCTGTGACATTCCTACTGCCACGGCCACTTCTAAACCCATCTTGTTACAGAGGCAAAAATATTAAGAAAACTCACCAAAATATCTCTTGAAAATAGTCAATTTTTTTTTAGCCTTTCAAAAAAAAACAAACAAACAAAAAACAGCTGCTGGTCTTATTTATGGTTTCACTTGTGTTTCTATTTTCTATCTCATTGATTTCAGCTCTTGTCCTTATAATTTCCTTTTTCCTAGAGGCTGTATGATTAGATTTCTCTTCTTATTCTACTTGATGAAGGTTTAATTAAATCATTTATTTATATTCTTCTTCCTTTTTTATGTGTGTGCCTATTGCTATTAACTGCATCCTGTGGATTTCCATAGCTGCATCCTAGATGTTTTGGTACATTGTATTTTCATTTTCATTTGTTTCAAAGAAGTTTGTTGTTGTGTTATTATTATAATTATTATTATTATTATTTCATTGTCCATTACAAAAGAAAAAAAAGATGCAGATAACTCGATTAAGAAATTATAGATGACATCACAACAGAAATTAAATCAATAATATCAAGATACTATGAAAAGATACAATCTGATAAATATTAAAACCAAGAGGAAATGGTAAATTCTGTGAAATTCATGCTCTACCCATATTGACACAGGAGCAGAATTATTGAACAGATGACCCATCACAAAAGAAAAAAAGTGAAAGAAATAAAAAGATTTCCCCATAAGTCAAGTCCTTGGACCAGATGACTTCACACCTGAATTCTACTAAACATTCAGAGATCTAGCACCAATTCTAGTTAAAGTATTAAAAAAATAGAAAAACAAGAAATATTTCTAGAGTCATCCTATGAAGCAAGCATAACCCTAATACCAAAACAGGCAAAGGTGTTGTTGTTATGTAGAGCCAATTTGCCTGCAACTCCTAGAAACCCTATTTACAACAGCCCTAAACCCTGCTCTATTCTGTGCCAATCTTACTGTCTCTAACACACCTACCCCATTTCCCCAGTCATTGAAATAATGCATGTCATTGAGGGTCTCTTACACTGTCCCTCCATCCTTCCACACATAACATCCCTCTCCAAGAACTGGCCTGCCTTGCACACGTCCAAAGCATGTCAGAGGAAGCTTCAAAATCCTTGCCTCCAAGAAACAGCCTAGTCATCCTCTCTAGGATGAATGTGTTTGTTCTCCTAGCAGTCCATATTCTTCTCCAACAGCACAGCTCAAAGGCATAAATTCTTCTCTGTCATCCCTAGTTATTGCAAAGACTATGGCCTGAATCAGGCACACCTTAGTCTCCAGACTGACATTGTTGCTCCTCAGTTCTTTGTAAAGGTCTCTGACAGCTGACTTTAATAATGCAATACATCTTTTAATTTCTTAGTTGCTGGTCTCAAGAGTGTTGACTGTGGAGTCAAGCAAACTAAAGCTGTTAACAATCTCAATGTCTTCATCTCTATCATGATGCTCCCAGTTGGCCAAGTGGTGAGAATTTTTGTTTTCCAGAAGTTGAGCTTCAATTCATATTGAATGCTGCAGATCTTGACCTTGTTGAACAAGTGTTTCAGGTCCTGTTCAATTTCAGCAAGCAGGGTTGTGTCATCTGCAGACTGTTCATAATTCTTCCTCCAATTCTTATGCCACATTTCTCCTCATAGAGCTCAGCATCCTGGGTAATATGTTGTGCATATAGATTGAAAATATATGGAGATAGGACACATCCCTGGCATACACCTTTCCCAATTTTGAACCATACATTGTTTCCTTGCTCTGTTCAGGCAAAGATATTACCAAGAAATAAATATCATTTTTAAAATAAAGGAAGACTAAATATATGAAACAGTGTGTTGAATATTAAGTTCTTCTATTTAGCTTATTTCTTTATCTAAGTTATTTAATTTAATTTGAAAAACTGTGTAGATTAGAAAATTAAGAGGAATTTTTGTGATTTAGTATCTATGTAAATTTGAAACAATCTAATAGTAAGAAACTGTTACTTGAGTCAGTATTTCTAAGCTAGATTTCTTATATAGCTATTTACTAAGAATGCAGAATTGTGGAAAATGTAAATTATTTTTACATTCATTTTCCTCAACTATTAAATAATGATAATAATTTTTATTATAAACTAGGACAACAGATAGGGATGATAAAAATAATTTATCTTTTCATTATAGTCATAGTTATACATGATTAACATGAAGATATAAATTTATTTGTTAAGAATTTGAATTTGTACAGAATTGAAGAGAAATTGACTAAAATATTTATTATTTAACTTAATTAGTACAATACAAGTATCTTAGAATAACATTTCTCTCAAGAGTGGAAAATTAATACTTGAGATTAAAATCCATTATACTTTTTTATAAAATATATTTATTTAGTATGTAATAAAAGTAGTTTATTTGTTACCCTAATATTTTATCAAAGTAGATTAAAGGAAAAATGCAAAAATTCAGCAAAGGCAAAAAATGAAAACAAAAATAAATTTGCAAATCACCAGTGTAAAATAATATAGAAAGAAATGGAAAGAGAAAAATATTTAGAGACAGATCAAGGAGGCACAGGGACCTCAGCTTCACCATGACCACCAAACAGGTACCCTGACCCAGAGGCCCGTGCACGAAGCAAGGCAGAGTTTTCAATCCTTGGACTCGAAGGCTGGAGAAAATAACACTCTTATACCAAATCTACAGGACATATCACCCTCCTACCCACTGGTGTTGCCCTAGATGTGCTCACCAAGTTGTGCCAAAATAACTGACTAGAAGAGATTTATATTTGTTCCCATTCCAAAGGAAGGTGATCCAACAGAGGGTGGAAATTATCAAACAATATCATTAATATCATATGCAAGCAAGATTCTGCTGCAGATTATCCAATAATGACTGGAACAGCCCATCAACAGAGAACTACCAGACGTGCAGGCTGGGTTTAGAGAGGGTTGTGGTACTAGAAATATTGTAGCTAATGTTAGATGACCTTGGCTGAAAGCAGAGAATACCAGAAGAATGTCTATCTGTGTTTCATTGATTATGTAAAGACATTTGACTGTGTGGATCACTACAAACTGTAGCTAACTCTGAGAAGAATGGAAATCCCGGAATACTTGATCATGCTAATGCAAAATCTATACTTAGACCAAAAGGCAGTCGTCAGAATAGAGCAAAGAAACACTGCATATTTCAAAAATGGGGAGGGTGTACACCAGGGATTGTCCTATCTCCATACCTTTTCAATCTTTATGCAGAACAGATTATCCAAGAGGCTGGGCTCTATGAGAGAAAATGTGGCATTAGAATTGGAAGAAAACTCATCAAAAATCTGAGCTATGCAGATGACCCAACCCTGTTTGCTGAAACTAAAAAGGACCTGAAACACTTGTTGAGGAAGGTCAGGGACTGCAGCCTTCAGTATAGAATGAAGCTTAGCATCAAGAAAAAAAAGCTTCTCACCACTGTGCCAATTGGCAGCATCATGATGGATGGTGAAGAGATTGAAATTGTTCACAGCTTTAGTTTGCTTGGCTCAACAAACAACATCTGTTAAAAAAAACAAACAAAAAAACCCCAAAAAACGAACAACATCTGTCACTAGCAGCCAGGAAATTAAAAGTCATATTGCAATGGGAAAGTCTACAGTTAGATACCTCTCTAAAGTACTGAAGAGCAGCAATGTCAGTCTGGAGACTAAGGTGCGTGCGGCCAATAAAGGCCATGGTCTTTGTAATCACTGGCTATGCATCAGAGTGCTGGATAACGACTAGAGATAAAATAAGGAGAATTCATGCCTTTGAACTGTGATGTTGGAGAGGAATATTGGATACATCATGGACTGCTAAGAGAATGAACAAATTTGTCCTGGAGAGGGTTAAGTTAGGTTGCTCCTTGGAGGCAAGGATTCTGAAGCTTCATCTGACTGACATACTTTGGACATGTTGGAAGGAGGAACCAGTCTCCTTGGAGAAGGATGTCATGCTTGGGAAGCTGGAGGCACAGCACAGGAGAGAAAGACCTTTGATAAGATGGATTGATTCAACAAAAATAACAGAAAAAATGTATTGTAAATTGCAACCACTAAATAATGAATATTATTCTTGTTTTTATGTGCCATCAAGTAGCCTGTGACACTTAGCAACCCTATGTACAACAGCCCTAAATCTTGCACAATCCTGTGCCAATCTTATTGTTTCTCATACAGCTACCCCCAAACCCCAGTCACTGAATCAATCCATCTCATCCAAGGTTTTCCTCTTCTGCACTATCACTCCACCCTCCCAAGCATGACATCTGTCTCTAAGGTATGGTCCCTCCTTGTACCATGTCCAAAGTATGTCAGACAAAGCCTTCAGAGTTTTTGTCTCCAAGGAGCAACCAAATTTAACCCTCTCCAGTACTAACCTGTTCATTCTCTTAGCAATCTTTTCCAGCACCACAGCTCAAAGCCATTGATTTTCCTTCTATCATCTCTAGTATTGTCTATCTCTCTTATACATAGCAAGTGATTGCAAAGACCATGACCTGTATCAGGCACACCTTAGTCTCCAGAATGGCATTGTCTTCAATACTTTGGAGAGGTCTCTCACAGTAGACTTTTCCCAATGCAGTATGTCTTTTATTTTCCTGGCTGCTGGTGCCAAGTGTGTTGAACGTAGGGCCAAGCAAACAAAAGCTGTTTACAATGTCAGTCTCTTCACTATTCATCACGATTCTGCCATATCATTGTTTTGAGAATCTTTGTTTTCTTGATATTGAGCTTCAATCCTTATTGAAGGCTGCAGTCCTTGACCTTCTCCAACAAGCCCTTCAGGCTCTCCTCAGTTTCAGCAAACAGGGTTGTTGTATCATCTGCATAACACAGATTATTGATGAGTATTCCTCCAGTCCTGATGACACATTTCTCCTCATAGAGCCCTGCCTCCCAGATAATTTCTTCCACATAAATATTGAAAAGTTGTAGAGATAAGACATATACCTGGTGTACACATTTTCCAAATTTGAAACATCCAGTGTTCCCTTGCACAGTTCTGATGACTGCCTTTTGGTCCAAGTGTAAGTTTCACTTAAGCAAGATCAAGTGTTCTAGATATCCTATTCTTTTCACAGCCACAATTTGTTGTGTTCCACACAGTCAAATGCCTTTGCATAGTCAATGAAACACAGATAGTCATTCTGCTGGTATTCCCTACTTTCAACCAAGATCTATCTAACATTAGTTACAATTTCCCTGGTACCATGACCTTTTCCACACCCAGCCTACCCTTCTGACAGTTCTCTATTGATACACTGTTGCAGTAATTTTTGGATAATTTTCAGCAGAATCTTGCTTGAATGTTGATATTAATGATTTTTTATAATACTCAACTCTGTCAGATCCAAATTATTTCTTTGATAATTATCTAAAGTTTCTCATAGACTTGTTTTATTACTCTTCAGCCTCAATTAACACTTTCATGCTAACCTGAAAATTAAAACAATTCCATGAGAACCAAAATGTGATCATGAGTCTAGCCTAAATGAATTTACAAATCATCATTAAGTATAAGTTTGAAACATTGAACACCCATGATCAAAGACCAAATGAGTTACGGGATGACATCAAGGATATCATCCATAAAGAAAGTAAAAGGAAATAACAAAGACAGAAGAGGGCGAAAATGGGTATCAGAAAAGACTCTGAAAATTGTTCTAGAGCACTGAGATGTCAAAACAAAGAGAAAAGATGCTAATGTAAAAGAACTGACCAGAAGGTTTCAAAGGGAAGCTCATAAAAACAAAGTACAGTATTACAGTGGAATGTAAAAAGAGCTAGAATTGGAGAATAAAAAGAGAAATACTTGATCACTATTTCTCAAGCTGAAAATACTGAGAAATATAGATTCAAGCTTCAAGTTGCAATATTGAGCTTCTATGGCCAAAATATTGACTGATCCAGGAAACATCTGTTTCAGGCCATAGTCTTTCCAATTAATTGCTATGAATCTGAAAACTGGTCAATGAATAAGGATGACAGGAAAAGAATTCACATCTTTGAGCTGTGTGTGGTGTTGAAAAAGAGCACTCAATGCCCCATAGAAGGCCAGGAGAACAGATAGATAGGTCTTGGATAGTATACAGCTAAAGTGCTGTTTGGAAGCAAGAATGATAAGGCTTCACCTCACATAATTTAGGCATGTTGCTAAGATGGGCTATTCCTTGGAGAAAGGCATAATGCTGGGAAGGGTGGAGGGACAGTAAAGGAGAAGAAGACTCTCAACCAGGTGGATTGATATGGTGACTGCTACAATGGACTTTTGTGTGTTAGGAAGTCTGAGGATGGCACAGGGTGCAACAGGGTTCATATCTCCCATTTTCTATCTTGTGGTTTACAATCAAGCTATTTTTTAGAACCATTTTATGTATTGATCTGTTCTCCTTACTCATTTAAAAAGATTATTTAGGAAATATATGTGGGGTGGTGGGAGTGGTGGGGGGAATTGTGTACCAGGGAAGGAGTGCTTCTTTTACTTTTGAAAGAGAGGAACGAACTGGGGGGGGGGGGGAATGGGTGGGGAGAGAAGTGCAGCAATGAATGAATGGAAATCCAAAATCTCTGTAAATGCTCATTAAAATTATTTTTAAAAAAGACGCTGGGCTATACAAAGAGGAATGTGGCATCAGGATTGGTGGAAGATCTATCAACAATCTGCATTATGCAGATGACACAACCCTGCTTGCTGAAACTGAGGAGGACCTGAAGCGCTTGC
>NW_006399873.1:19491-24420 GCF_000299155.1 Elephantulus edwardii
GGGGAGAGAAGTGCAGCAATGAATGAATGGAAATCCAAAATCTCTGTAAATGCTCATTAAAATTATTTTTAAAAAATTCAGAATGCCTCAGCGTGCCTCAGGAAGAGAATCCCCGAGGCACTGAGAACTCCAAGGATTGCACTCACATTGTCTTTGCTGTTTTCTTGCTGCAAAAATAAAACCCACTGAACAGTGAAAAACAAAACAAAACAAATTTTGTACTAGTGACATACAATTAGATTAAAATCTAAATGTAAAGGCCGTATTACCTTTCTTGTTCTTGTAATAGTTATTATTGAATCATAGAAACATTATATGTTAAAAAACATAGCCAAGTAATTATTACAAACAATAAGAAACTATCGACTATGTTTGGAGAGAATGTTGTTCTAAATGGTGTAACACTTGTCTGTCAGTTTGCTGTACCACAATTATTTGGGGTTGCCCGGTTACTGATATCTTTGCCACTGGTATATCAAAATTCAAAAGGGTTTGTCCACCATGGACACATTTTTTTGTGGATCTACCGGATTAAGACAGACTAGGAAACAGGATGAGCCATCTGCTTCTTAAATAAAAGGCTTTTGAAAACCCTGCTAACACTAAACAAAGAGCATAGTTATAGTAGTCTAGTGGGAGAGCCCAGATTGGAGGTGAGTTGGAATGAGGAAAATCATTAAAAACATCATTTAACAATTGGTATATGGAATGTATGTAGCTTGAGTGTTAGAAAACTGGAAATTGTTAAAAATTAAAAGAATGCATAAATATTGACATACTAGGCATTGGTGAGAGGTGATGGGCCAGCTATGGCTACTTCTAATTAGATAATCATATTGTATACTATAAAGGTAATGAAAAACAGACGAATGGTGTTGCATTCATAGAAAAAAAAGTCAATTTCAAGTTCTATCCTGAAATGCATTGTTGTGAGTGATAGGATAATATCCATAATAATACAAGGAAAACCTGTTAACATGGTTTATATGCTCCTACATCTAGTTACAAAGAAGAAGAAATTGAAAATTTTAACCAAATGTTGCAATCTAAAATTGACTGAACATGCAGTCAAGATGCAATAATGATAATTGGTGACTGGAATGCACAAGTTCGAAACAGTGAAAAAGGAAAATATGGGCTTGGTGACAGAAATGAAGCTAGAAATTGAATGATTGGATTTTTTATTTACAATGACTTATTGATTGCAAATGTTTTTATAAAAGACACAAAAGACAACTTTACACGTGAATTTTATCTGATGGGCTGCATAGGAATCAGACTGACTACATTTGTAGAAATCATTGTAAAAGCTCAATATTAGCAGTTAAAACTAGGCCAGAGCAGACTGTTAGTCAGATAATTAATTACTCCTATAAAAGTTCAAATTGAAGTTGAAAAAGTGTTTAAAAGCCCACTGGAACCAAGATATGATCCTGAATCAATACCATCTGAATGTCATGATCATCTTAAGGATAGGTATAAGGCATTGAACATAAATGATAGAAAACCAGATGAGTCATGGGATGATATGAAGGATATTCTCCATGAAAAAAGAAAAAGGTCATTATAAAAACAGAGAAGAAAGAAAAAAATCAAGATGGATGTCAGGAGAGACTCTAAAGTTTGCACTGTTACATCGAGAAGGAAAACATGTCAAAGCAAAAGAGCTAAACAGATGATTTCAAAGGTCATCTTGGGAGGACAAAACAAAGTACTATAATAGAATATGGAGAGAGCTGGAACTTAATAACAAAAAAGGAAGAACACACTCTGCATTTCTCTAGCTGAAATAAGAGAAAAAAATTAAACCTCATGTTGTAATGTTGAAAGATGTTATGGGCAATATATTAAATAACCCAGAAAGCATCAAAAGAAGATGGAGGGAATACATAAAGTCACTTTACTAGAAATAATTGAATGACACTGAAAAATTTCAGGCAATACCACATGAACAGGAACCAGTGATAATGAAAGAGGAAGTGGAAGTTACAGTGAAGGCATTGGTTAGAAATAAGGGCCCAGGAATAGATGGGATACCTATTGACTTGTTTCGACTATCAGATGCAGTCATGGATGAACTCACAAGTCTATGCCAGGAAATTTGGAGGATAGCTCTCTAGCCAACAGATTGGAAGAGGTACATAATTGTTCCTTCCCCCAAGAAGGATGATCCAACTGAATGTGGAAATTATAGGACAACATTATTGATATCACATGCAAGCAAAATACTGATGTAAGTCATTCAAAATTGGCCATAGTACATAGATAGGGAATTTCCAGAAGTTCAAGTGGGATTGAGAAGAGGCCATGGCACCAGAGATATCATTGCTGATGTCAGATGGATCCTAGCTGAAAGTAAAGAACACTAGAAGAATGTCTATTTATTCTTTAGTGGCTATGCAAATGTGTTTGATGGGGTAGATCATGATAACTTGTGACTGACACTGAGAAGAATTGGAATCCCATTGATTGTGCCCATGATGAATCTATACGTGGACCAGGATGTTGTGTGAACACAGCAGAAGAGCACTGCATATATTGGGACTGGAAAGAGAGTGTATCAGGGTTATATTTTATCTCCATACTTGTTCAATCTATATTTTTAGCAAATTATCCAAGAAGCTGGACTCTATGAAGATGAATGTGGCATCAGGATTGGAGGGAGACCCATTGATAACCTGTGTTATCCAGATGAAACAACCTTGCAAGCTGAAAGTGAGGAGAACTTGAAGCACTTGTTGCAGAAATCAAGGAATGCAGTCTTCAGAACAGATTGTGTCTCAATATCAAGAAAACAAAGATTCTTACCACTGGACCAATAAGCAGTGCCATGATGGATAGAGAGATTGAAACAACAGCTTCGTCTTGCTTGGATCCTTTCTTTTGGTACAATGACTATATTCTCTTTCTATCTTTTAATTCTTCCTGGTTCATTCAAAATTCTGTCCAAATCATTTCTTAAACAACTCTAGGCTTGGATTTATTCTTCAGTTCCTTGAGCTTAAGAAATGCTGAGTGAATTTAGCCACTTTGATTTTTCTGATTCCAGCTCTTTGTTGTTGTTGTTGTTTGGTGCCTTCGAGTCATAGATGACTCAAAGCAACCGTATGAATGAACAGCCTGAGCACTGTTCATACATAGAGTTTCCGGAGGCAAGCCATTTCAGAAGTGGATGCTGCTCCTGCTTCCAGGCTTGTTTTAGTCGGGAAGCTCCAGCCAACACTGTCCACCATGGGTAACCGTTACCACGATTGGCACATCACTGTCACAGTCAACTCCAAAAGCTTGCCACGATTCCTGCGCTCACACCACCATGATCCTTCTGGCAAGGAGAACTTCCCAAGACCCTGGGAGGAGCCAACCAGGAACAACATGGGTGCTTCCTCTCCCAACTACCTTTGGGCTTAAGGTCGCCTCCTGGTTCAAACCCTAGGCCCAGGTTGGCTAGCCTCACTCCCAGGGACAGAGCAAACCAGAACGCAACAAACACATGCCCATAAAAGCAGTCGACTCCAAAAGCTTGCCACGATTCCTACACTCACACCACCGTGCTCCTTCGGGCCCCAGCTCTCTGTACATTTCATTATTATACTTTACTTTGTCTTCCCGTGCTGCCCTTTGGAATCTTCTGTTCAGCTCCTTAGTATCTTGAATTCTTCTCTTTGGCTTCTTGATGCTCTAGTACAATATTCAGAGTTTCTTCTGACATCCATCTTGGTCTTTTCTTCCTCTTCTGTCTTTGTAATGTCTTCCTGCATTATGCATGGATGATATTCTTAATATCCTTTCACAGCTCATCTGGTCTTTGCTGATTAGTATTCAAGGCCTCAAACCTGTTCCTGAGAAGGTTTTGAAATTCAGGTGGCAAAGACTCAAGGTCAAATTTTGGTTATCACAGATACTTTAAATCATTGTTCCTGAGTTCTGCATAGTATTTCATTGTGTGAACTTACCACAATTTATTAATCCATTTATTTATGTTTGGACATCTGGGCTGTTTCCACATTCTGGTGATTGTTAACAACTGTGGTACAAACACTGATATACAAATCTCTGTGTCTCAGTTCTAATATCCTTTGGGTATATTCCCAATAGAGGAATGCCTGGGCCATATAGAATGTCTATGTTCAGCTTTATAAGGAAACGTCAAACTGCTTTCCAGAGTGGTTGTACCAGTTTACAGTCATTTTTATTAGCAGCTAAAAACTTAAATATGGGGCCACTCTTGATGGAAAGTACTGGTTTTAGGTGTTATGGGGTTAGCTACAATGCACAACAATCTTCTTATAATGGAATATATTTCTGTTTCATCTTTTCTTGTCCTGACTCTGTGTCAGTCCTTTTCCATGAGCATCTTCTTCTCTTTCTTTGGGCCTCTTAATTTTCAAGCATGATGCATTTTTTCCAGGGACTGGTCCCTCATGTTATTTATTTAAAGTATGTGATGCAAACTCACACGATGAACTTTACTTATTCTAAGACAAATTTCTTTGGTCTTTTAGGAGGCCATGATATAGTCCTTAGACTTTGCCAAACTTTCATATGCATACTAAGCAACTGAAAATACCATGGATTGGATCAAGTATATTTTGGTTGTTTTAACCAACATTGTTGCTCTTTTTACACTTTAAAGAGAGCCTTAATAGCACATTTTCCCAAAGTATTTTGTATTTTGATGCATTGAATGTTGCTACCAAATGTGTTGATTATGATTCAAGAAAATGATTGACAACTATAATATTTTATGTTTTAATCTTAAAGTTGCATATTAATATAGGGTTTTTTTCAGTGCAAAATTTTTTTTTTATTTTTTAACTATTGCTTCTGTGAGTGTGATTGTAGATCTAAGTAAAATTAAGTCTTTGATAATGCCATGACTAACAACTGAAGTTTGAAATTAAGAAAATATTTCATACTGGTTTGCTTACA
>NW_006399873.1:25155-25639 GCF_000299155.1 Elephantulus edwardii
AATATAAAAGGGTCCAAAGACTTCTTATCAATAAGTACTTACATGGCAGTCGATAGTTTGTTGATTTCATATAGAATCACATGTTGAGATGAACCATTTGTTAACCAATGTATTAGGTATATATCAATCTTAAAATAACTGACAAATGAATAATCACTGTTTTATCCAGAAGGAATAACAATCATTTTTTCTTAGAAAAAATAATTGGATACTTAAGTTTCTTGCAATAAAATGTAACTTAAAAAATATGATTCATTTTTATAATTTAAGAAACTTATTTCGAATAAATAAACTATCTATCAAAACAATTCCCCAGGCCAAAATAAAACCCAGTATTCACTTGTCAGGAAGACATAGTTCCTATGAGAAAAAGTGCTGAATGTTTAATGGCTTGATTGTACTATTTTCAGATCACACATTGACAGGCATTTTGCCCTGAAGATGGTATGGTCAACCTTGTTTAAAATTCATAGATACTTTTCTC
>NW_006399873.1:29222-32892 GCF_000299155.1 Elephantulus edwardii
TTTTTTTTGGATAATGAAAAATTTTATTAAAATATTTAGATCAAATTCTGGTAGCATTATTTTGCAAACTGCATTAAATTTTAATATATATTAATAACGATAACTTATTTAGGGACCTCTTGTGGCCTGGTGGCAAGAAGTTGTGATGGAATCCAGAAGGAAAAGTTCCTTGCCACTGGCTGCTCTGTGGGAGAATGATGCGTGATCTCTTTCTGTAAGATTAGCTCTCTCAGCCACCAGGAGGATCAGCTATGGGACAGTTCTGAATTGACAGTTGTTGTTGTAGTTGTTGATTGCTTTTAAGTTGAGTGCGATTCATAGTGACCGGATGAACAAAAGCCTAAAGGCCCCCTATAACCATCAACATTTATCAAGGTTCAGAGATTTTTCCGAAGGCATGTTGTTTAGGAAGTGGATGCCACTCCTGCTTCCAAACCTGACGTACAATGTTATTGATTGAGTCACCTGTGATGTACAGCGATCCTATGTACAACAGCTTTGAACCCTTTCCTGTCACTAATTCTGATACACCCACCCCCGTCACCCCAATTACTGTGTTATTCCATCTCATCCGGGATCTCCCTCTACTGTGCTGTCCACTCTTCCAAGCATGATGTCCATCTCCAAGGACTGATCTCCTGGTAACATGTCCTAGACAAGTGGGGCAGAGCTTCAAAATCTTATCATCCAAGGAAATACTTGGTTTCACCCTCTCCAAGACAGACCTATTTGTTTTCTCGGCAATCCATGGTATGTTCAAGACTCTTCTCCGGCACTATAACTCAAAGGCATCTATTCTTCTTCTGTCATCTTTAGTCATTGTCTAACTCTGTGAAACATAGCAAGTCATTGAGAAAACCATGGCCTGAATTAGGCACACCTTTGTATCTAGACTGACATAATTGTTCTTCAGCACTCTGGAGATGTCCATGACAGAAGATTTTCCCAATGTAAGTTGTCTTTTGATTTCCTGGCTGCTAGTATTAAAAATGTTTGTGAATCTGAGCAAGCTGTAATAACCTCAATCTCTTCTCCATTGAATATGGTGTTGCCAGTTGGCCCAGTGGTGAGAATATTTGTCTTCTTAATGTTGAACTTCAAACAATACACATATATGTATTGACACTCAATATCAAGATTCTCACCACAGGGCTGATTGGTAGCATCATGATAGACAGTGAAGAGGCTGAGATTGTTAACAGCTTCAGTTTGCATGGCTCCACAATCAACACTCTTGGTTCTGGCAGCCAAGGTATCAAAAGATGAACAGCATTGGGAAAGTCTGCAGTCAGGGTCCTCTACAAAGTACTGAAGAACAACCATGCCAGTCTGGAGACCAAGATGTGCCTGAACCAGTCCATGATTTTCACAATTAGTTGCTATGCATCAGAGAACTGGGAAATGACTAGAGATTATAGAAGGAGGATTGATGCCTTTGAGTATACCATGGACTGCTAGGAAAATAAAAAAATAAATAGGTCTGTCCTGGAAAAGGTAAAAACTGGTTTTTCCTTGGAGGTAAGGATTTTAAAGCTTAGTCTCACATACTTTGGACATGTTACAACAAGAGACCAGTCCTTTGAGAGGGACAGTGCAAGAGAGGAAGACCCTTGATGGGATGGATTGATTCAATGACAGAGGTAATGGGGATATATGTGTCAGAGATGATAAGGTTGGCACAAGATAGAACTGGGTTCATAGCTATTGTACATAGGGTCTCTATGAGTGGCAAGTGACTTGATGACACTTAACAACAACAGGAAGCTCAGGTAGCCTAGTGGTGAGAAGCTGTGTTGCAATCACAAAGATGCACAATTCAAATCTGTTCCACAGGAGAAGGGTGGGCAATCTCCTCCTTTGCTATTTAGTGTCTCTGAAAACCTGCTGGTGAGATGAGAAATGAGATGATTCTGACTATGACACAGCAACAACAACAACAACAACAATATATAGATATATATAGTCACTAACAGGACTTTCTCTAGGATATCACAATGAATTTCTTTTTTTCTGTCTGGAAAAAAGCAAGTGTTAACCATAGTTCAGTATGGTTTAAAGCAAAGATCAAATCAAAAAATATTTACTTAATAAATGAAATCTCTAAGGTGGAATCTGGATAAACTACATCTGCTTCATCTAAAGCAAACATTTTTTTTCCTCTGAGGTGTGTAGTTCTAGATATTTTTTAAATTCTTAAAATAATCATAGTTCTTACTTTAAAATGAAATAAATCTACTGTGTTAATTTGAAAATGAAATAAACTTATTGTGTTAGTTTTCTAACAAAATATCTAAAAATTTATTTAGTTATTTAAACATTATTATTTTGTTAACTCACCATTTTCTGTGTTAGGAGTAGCATTGCTTTGTCAATGTTCTCCATTTAAGATCTCACAAGGCTAAATTCAAAGTTTCAAGTACATTAGTGTTCTCTGTGGAGCTCTGGGGGAAAATGGTGCTAAGAATATGTGCAGAATTCACTTCCTTGGTTTTATTGGACATATATCTCTGTTTTCTGGTGGCATTAATTCTATCTAAATATTTTTTTATCATTTAATGTAAACTGTCACCATAATTGAGATACCCATTAGCCTTTCAGTCTCATGGGTTATAGGAGAAATTAAGCTAAGGGGTATTATTTTAGAACAACATACTTTTGCAAATTCCCAGAGTATTTTGTAGGTTGATGTTGTTAGTTGAGTATGACTCCTGGCCATCCTATGAATAAGATATACGAACCCTGTCCTATCCTGTGCTAAAGTCATAATCTCTGACACACTCAAGCCCATTGCTACAGTCACTGTGTCAATTAATCTTCCTGGTTGAAGGTCTTCTTTCCTTTGTGGTCCCTCTACCTTTCCAAGCATAATATCCCTCTCCAAGGAATAGCCTCTCTTAGAAACATGGTCAATATAGGCTAGAGAAAGCTACATCATCTTGCCTGCAGAGAGCACTCTGACTGTAACTTGCCTAATCTTTAAATTTACAAACATCCAATGACTTGAGTATAATATTTTCCCCCATATTAATTATTGCTCAGGAATATGTTGTGCAAATAACTAATTGTCCTACCTTTTAGAAATTCTAGGAAGAGGTGAGAACACTTACCATTGTTTTCCAGTATTATTGCTTCAACAATAACAATTACTTTTATTGCGTGATTTTTCTGCTTTATTTGTTCTCTTGCAACAGTAACTAGGATTTTTGCATAGGACTAACATTTTGACATGAACAGTGAATTCTTTTTTTTTTTATTTTGTTTTGTTTTCTATCTCATAGTTGTTTTTATTTCTTCTCTCTTACACGTAGGGATTCAGAACATTTCTTTTAAAAAAAATACTTTTAATGAACATTTCCAGAGATTTTGGATTTCCATTCATTCATTGCTGCACTTCTCTCCCTGTCTAGCCCTCACCCCCACTCGAGTTCGCTCCTCTCTTTTAAAAGTAAAAGAAACACTTGCTCCCTAGTACACAATCCCCCCCTTCCCACCAGCCCAAGTACATTCCACTGTTGTTTGTTGTTGTTATGTGCCATCAAGTGTTGTTTGTTGTTGTTATGTGCCCTTGAGTCATTTGCAACCCATAGCGACCCTATGTACAACAGCCTTAAACTCTGCTCTGTCCTATGCCAATCGCATTGTCTCTGATACTCCCATCCTGATTATCCCA
>NW_006399873.1:36583-46403 GCF_000299155.1 Elephantulus edwardii
ACAACATGTCCAAAGTATGTTAGAGCCTCAGAGTCCTTGCCTCCAAGGAGCCTCCTGTTTAACCCTTTCCAGGATGAATCTGTTTGTTTTCCTAGCAGTCCATGGTACTCTCAATACTCTTCTCCAGCACCACAGCTCAAAGGCATCAATTCTCCTTCTATCCTCCTTGATCATTGTCCAGCTCTCTGATGCATAACAAGTGATTGCGAAGACCATGGCCTGTATCAGACACAACTTAGTCTCCAGAGAGGCACCATTGCTCTTCAGTACTAGTTTCTTATATATTATAAAATTAAACATGTATGTGTTAAATTTAGAATGCTAAGTATATTAAAGAAAATTCTTGATTAAGTAAAATATTAGAAGCTTCGAACATCAGGAGTTAAAAAATATACACAATGAATGTTAGTAGTCTTCCCTAAAAATTGAACAATATGAATGTGACACTTTTGCATCAAATTAAAAAAAGATAAATTACTGAGATAATTAATTTTCATTATTTTGAGTTTATTTTATTTTATTACTTCCATGCAGATATTGTTACCAAAGCTTTAAAACCAAGTTCTAATGTACTTTTTAATGTATTGAGAACCATCTTGGGATTTATTTCTTGTGAGACATTGTTGATATCTACACGAAGCAAACATAGCTGAACTCACTCTATTACAGAGCCTTGAAATAAACTGCTGTGACCCATATAACTTGCATTCTTTTTCAGAAACATATATAATTTCTCAAGGGATCTTGTAAAATTCTGCAGTGTGCCAAGCAGTATTATATGTCTAGATGATCAAGTCCATAGATTTACACAGAGAAAAATTGTTACAGATATTATGGATTGGAAAATAGGGCATTTAAGGTCAACTAAGGGTGAGAAGAATGTTGAACTGAACAGCTTTGCAAGTCACCTCTAATGTCATGCCATATGCTTCTTTGTCTTTGTAAAAAGAGAAGGTTGCCCTCATTATTTTAGAATTAACTGAGTATCAAAAGGCTTGAGATCAAGAAACATAACATTGAAATCAGCTTATATATGTCTTTGTAATATTTTTATGGCTTTGTGGTTAGCAAAAATTATCTCAAATTTACATTTAAATATACTAAATTTGAGATATATATTTCAGTAGAATATTTAATAATTTAGATCCAGTATTTTGTATTTAAGTTACACATTATCTTTATGCCTATACACTACATCTTTTTTCATTACCCTTACAAATGGTATTACATTTGGTGACAAGTTTTGAGCTATAAATTGCCATTAAATACTAGTTATAAATTGAGCAACCATAGACAGCCAAGAAATAAACAAGTCTGTCTTTGAGAGGATGAAACCAAGCCGTTCCTTGGTGGCAAGGATTTTGAAACTTCATCTCTCATACTTTTAGCATGTTGCCAGGAGGGACCAGTTCTAGTAAAAGGACATCATGCTTGGGATGATGGAGGAACGGAGTAGGAGAGGAAGATCCTGAATAATGAAGGTTGATACAGCAACTGGAGTAATAAGGTTTTGTGTGTCAGAAGCAGTGAGATTGGTTCAGGATAGAGAGGTATTCAGAGCTACTCTACATAGGGTCACTATGGGTGGGAGTCGACTTGGCGACACAAAACAAACATCAATACTCTGCTTTATGCAGATGACACAGTCCAGCTTGCTGAAACTGAGGAGGACCTGAAACACTTGCTGCAAAAAGTCAAGGACTGCAACCTTAAAAATAGATTGAAACTCAATATAAAGCAAAGATTCTCACTGTTCAGTCGGCACCATCATGATAGACAGTGAAGAGACTGAGATTGTTAACAGCTTCCAATTGCTTGGCTAAACAATCCACACTCTTGGGACCAGCAGCCAGGGAAATTAAAATATTAGTTTCGTTAGAAAAGTCTGCTTTCAGAAACCTATCCAAAGTACTGAAGAGCAACAATGTCAGTCTAGAGACTAAGATGCACTTGACTCAGGCCATGGTATTTGCAATTACTTGCTATACATCAGAAAATTGGACAATGACTAGTGATGGTAGGAGGGGAACTGATATCTTTGAACTGTGGTGCTAGAGAAGACTATTGACTATACCAACGATGGCTCGGAGAACAAACAGGTTCATCTTAGAGAGGGTAAAACCCTCTTTTCCTTGGAAGCAAGGATTCTGAAGCTTCATCTGACATGTCGCAAGTAGGGGCCAGTCCTTGAAGAGATATGTCATGCTTGAGAGGATAAAGGGACAGCACAAGAGAGGAAGACCCTTGATGAGATGGATTGATTCAACTGGGGTACTGGGCATTGGTGTGTCAGAGACAATAAGATTCAGAAGAGGGTATAGCCTGTCTCTTTTTATTGATGTAGGAAGGAATTTGGGTGAAAGCAGAGAATACCTGAAAGCTATTTATCTTTGTTTTATTGACTCTGAGAAGACATTTGACTGTGTTGTTGTTTTTGTTAGGTGATGTGGAGTCAAGCATGACTCATAGCGACCCTATGAACAAAAGATCTGAATCATGTTCTGTCCTGCACCGTTCTCACTTCTCGACACACAAGATCCCACTGTAGCAGTCACTCTGCCAATCCACTGGGTTGAGAGTCTTCAACCCCTTGACTGACAATCCACCCTTCCCAACATCATGTCCCTCTCCAAAGAATAGCACTTCCTAGCAACATGCCCAAAGTGTGTGAGGTGAAGCCTCATCATTCTTGCCTCCAAAGAGAACACCAATTAAATCATTTCCAAGACATATATGTTAATTCTTTTGGCCATCCATGTCTTCTACAACACCACAGCTCAAAAGGCATCAATTATTTTTCTGTCATCCCTATTCATTGTCCAACTCTTGGATGCATAGCTAGTAATAGGAAAGAATAAGGTCTGAATCAGATGCAGTTCACTAAAACTGACATCACTATTCTCCAATAATTTGGAAAGTTCCCTAACTACAGATTTTCTCAGTTCAGTGTATCTCCTTATTTTGTGATTGCTCATACCAAGGATATTAATCACGGATCCAAGCAAGATGAAGCTGTTGACAGTCTCAATATCCTCTTCATCTATCATGATGCTGACTGTTGTTTCATTGGGAAGAATCGTTATTTTCTTGATATCGAGACAAAATTGTGGGATGATATGAAGGATATCATCCATGAAGAAAGCAAAACAAAACAGAAGAGAAAGAAAAAAAATGAAATGGATGTCAGAAGAGACTCTAAAGTTTGCACTAGAATGCTTAGAAGCCAAATCTAAAGGAAAACATGTTGATGTGAAAGAGTTAAACAGATGATTTCAAAGAGAAGCTTGGGAGAACAAAGAAAATATTATAATGGGATGTGCAGACAGCTTGAATTAGAGAATAAAAAGGAAGAACTCACTCTGCATTTCTCAAGCTGAAATAACTGAAAAACAAATTTAAGCCTCATGTAACAATATTTAAAGATGCTATGGGCAATATATTGAATTTGACTGTGTACATTCCAAAACAATTTGACTAGCATTTGAAAAAAGTAGAACTTCCAGAACACTTAATTTTGTTCATGAGAAACCTGTAAATAGACTAATAAACAATTTCCAAATAGAGCAAGGGAAAACTGAAAGGTTTTAAAACAGATAAAAAGATTATCAGGATTGTATCTTTTCTCCATAGCTATTCAATCTGTACTCTGAGTAAATCATATACTAAGGGGTGTGTGTGCGCGCGCGCACGTGTTTATGAAGAGGAATGTGGCATCAGAATCAGCAGACTTATAAACAATCTGTGGTATGCAGATGGCACAACCGTGCCTGCTGAAATGAAGAAAACATGAAATATTTGCTACAGAAGGTTAAGGACTACAGCATTCAATATGGATTATGTAAAAAGAACAAGCAACACATGGAGGCGGTCATATCTGACCTCTATTATCTCCATAATGGGAACTGGCCTCCTCTTCATCATCCACAGTACAAAACCATTTTCCACAAGGTCAGACATGTTCCCTATGTCTCTGCACCTCTTTCCAAGTAATTACACCATTCTTACTGCTCTACTGGATTAAAAAACCATTACAATAGGTCACAGAACACATTGAATCATAGTCAGGATTATGATGTTTATTAGGGAAGTAAACAAGATCCAGACACTCAGTCAGGACAGTTGCTGCCTCATGGCTTTATGATAGTCTTACAAATCTCTTAGTGCCGCCAGTTACGGAATCTCCATCCCTAGTCCTCAAGCAAACTTGGATGCAGGGTCCTACCTCTAATTCTGTGGAGCAGTAGTCCCAAGGTAAGTTTGTTTCATGTCAGGTCTCTGGTTCTCTGCTATAGCTGTTGCTGCCCTTTTGTACGTCTGGCTAGCACAATAATCTTTGGCTTCACAGGCTGTGCACTGAATTTTCTGCATCTTTGCTGGTGGTAAGATTCTCAAAATCTGTTGTTAAATCCAATCAATTTAATGATGAGACTACCCAATCTTCTTGCTTTATTATTTTTTTAATCTTTTTAGACTAACACACCCTATTCATATACCTCCAGACATTCACATGACAAAGTTAAAGCCAATGACTAGGAAAGCCATTTTGACTAATGAACTCTTAACAAAGACTACCACCTGCCTTTTCTAGTCATTAACCTTCATATTTGAAGAACTAGCATTCTCCTGACCGAATTTAAAAAAATATATTTCTGAAAATTATAGCTAACATTGAGAAAAATGGGAACTCCAAAATACTTAATTTTCCTCATGAAAAATCCATGCATAGATGAAGAAGGTGTTGCCTAGATCAAGAAGGGAGCAAGGGGACACTGTATGGTTGAAAACTAGTATAAGTATGTGTCAAGGATGTAGTCTTTCTCTAAACTTATTCAATTTGTTTGTTGAACAATCAATTAAAGAAGCATAATCACTGTTAGACAACGTATCACAACATTGCTGTTGTCATCATTGTTATGTGCCATAGAGTAGGTTTCGACTCATAGCAATCCTATGTACAACAGCCCTAAACTGCTCTGTCCTGTGCCAATCACACTGTCTCTGACACACCCATTCTGATTACCCCAGTCACTGAATCAATACACCTCATAGAGGACCTTCCCCTCCTGTGCTGTCCCTCCACCCTCCCAAACATGATGTCCTTCTCCAAGGATCAGTCTCTCCTTACAACATGTTCAGAGTATGTTAGATGGAGCCTCAGACTCCTTACATCCAAGGAGAAACCTGGTTTAAACATTTCCAGGAGAAATCGGTTTGTTTTCCTAGCAGTACCCTCAGTACTCTTCTCCAGCACCACAGCTCAAAGGCATCAATTCTCCTTCTATCCTCTATAGTCATTATCCAACTCTCTGATGCATAACAAGTGATAGCAAAGACCATGGCCTGTATCAAACACACCTTAGTCTCCAGAGAGACAGCATTGCTCTTCATTACTTTTGAGAGGTCCCTAACAGCAGATTTTCCCATGGCAATACACCTTTTAATTTCCTGGCTGCTGGTGCCACGACTGTTGACTGTGGAGCCAAGCAAAATAAAGCCGTGAACAATCTCAATCTCTTCACCATCCATCCTGATGCTGCTAATTGGCCCAGTGCATCAACAAAACTTTAATCATTTACATATCTTAACATTACAACATCCATGTTCGAAAACTTGAAATTGTGAAATATGAAATGGAGTGCATAAACATCAACATTCTAAGTATTCTTGAGATGAGATGGCCTAGCTTTGACCATTTAAAATCAGGTAATTGTATGATATGCCACACTGGGAATGAAAAACAGAAGAAGAATAGTGTTACATTCATATTTTAAAATATAAATTTTTTAAAAATTGAAAAAAAATTAAAATTCTATCCTAAAGTACAATTTTGAGAGTGAAAGCATATTATCCATGTGCAAATAAGGAAGACTTATTAACGGCTACTATTGAAATATATGATCCTGTATCTGAACCAAAATAGGAAGAAATTTAAAATTTTTATCAAATCTTGCAGTCTGAAATTGACTAAACATGCAATCAATAAGCACTAACGAGTAATAAATTTTTACTGTACTCAAGCATAACTCAGTAATCAATTACATATATCTACTTTAAATCATCCAGAGTTTCTACAGTAGCCTCACCAGAATGTAGGGTCTCCAAGGGCAGGCCCTTGACTGCACTTACAGTCTATAATACCTTCCCCCCCCCTTTTCTTTCTCGTTAGGACAGCACTGGATATTAAAAAAAAATGCATTAGTGATAATTGGTGACTGGAGTACAAAATTTGGAAACAATGAAGAAGGAATAATTGTAAGAAAATATGGGCTTTGTGATAGAAATGCGATTGGGAATAGAATGAGCAATTTTTAAAAATTTTTCAATGATTTATCTTTTTTTAGAAAAACACAGTGAGTTTACCTACGGACCTTACCTGATGGGCCACAAAGGAATCAGACTGACTACATCTGTGGAAGGAATCATTGGAGAAGCTCAATACCAGCAATCAAAATGAGGTCAGGGGCAGACTGTAGGTCAAATCATCAATTATACATGTATAAGTTTGAATTAAAGGTGAAGAAAATTAAAACAAATCCACACAAATTAAAATGTAATTTTCAATCTATCCCATCTAAATTTCAAAATCATTTTAAGAATAAATTTGAAGCATTGAATACCAGTGATTGGAGACCAGCTAAAGGTCATTACAAAGACATGGGGAGATACTCTGAAAATTGCAATAGAGTGTCAAGAAGCCAAAACAAAGGAAAAAAAAAGTCAAAGTAAAGGACCTGAACAGTTGGGGAAGAAAAAAAAAGAAAGTACTATTATATGCAGACAGCTGAAATTGCAGAATAAAAAAAGACAAAATTTGTTTTGCTTTTATTAAGCTAAGAGAACTGAAAAGCAAATTTAAGCCTTGATTAGCAAAATTAAAAGATGTGTTGGGAAATATACTGAATGACCCAGAAAACATTAAAAGAAGATGGAGGGAATACACAGAATCACTTTTCTAAAAAGAACTAGCTGACACTGAAATATTTCAAGAAGTACAATGTGAGCAATAACTAATGGTAATGAAGTAGGAAATTGAAGATGCACTGAAGACACTGGCACAAAATAAGGCTATGAGAATCAATAGGATACCAATTTATTTGTTTCTGCTAACAAATACAGCCCAGTCTATGCCAGGAAATTTGGAGGACAGCTGTCTGGTCAACAGATTGGATGAGGTTCATATTTGTTCCCAATCCCAAGAAAAGTGATCCAATATAATGTGGAAAGAAAAGTGATCCAATATAATGTGGAAAGTATTGAACAGTATCATGCAAGCAACAAAATCACATGCAAGCAAAATACTGCTGAGGATAATTGAAATACAGCTAGAATAATAAGTGCAAAGACAGAATTGTCAGAAGTTCAAACAGGAATTAAAAGGGGCTATGGCACCAGGAATATCATTGCTGATGTCAGATGGATCCAGGCTAGAAATGAAGAATATCTATTTATGCTTTACTGACTATGCAAAGGTTTTTTTACTGTATGGATCATAAAAAATTATGGCTAACATTCAGAAGAATAGAAATCCCACAGCACTTAAATGTAGTTATGTGAAACCAGGTGGCTCCTTGGAGGCAAGGATTCTGAGGCTCCGTCTAACATACTTTGGACATGTTGTGAGGAGAGACCGGTCCTTAGAGAGGGACATCATGCTTGGGAGGGTGGAGGGACGGCTCAGGAGAGGAAGGCCCTCTATGAGGTGGATTGATTCAGTGACTGGGGTAATTGGGATGGGAGTGTCAGAGACAGTGCGATTGGCACAGGACAGAGCGGAGTTTAGGGCTGTTGTACATAGGGTCGCTATGAGTCGCAGGCGACTCGACGGCACATAACAACAACAACAACAACAACAGACTTAGATACTGTTGTGCTAACAGAGCAAGGGAACACATATGGTTTAGCATATATGTTGTGCTAACAGAACATTTTAAACGCATATGGTTTAAAATTAAGAAGAGAGTTGTCAGGGTTGTATTCTCTCTCCCTGCCATTTCAATCTTTATGCTGAGCAAACGATTCAAGAACCTGGACTCTGTGAAGAAGAATGTGGCATCAAAATCAAAGGAAGACTTATCAATAACTTGTGTTATGCAGATATTACAGCCTTACTTTCTGAAAGAGAAAAGGACTTGAAACACTTGTTGCAGAAGATGAAAGAATATGGTTTGCATCTCAAATTCAAGGAAACACTTTTTACCACTGATCTTATAGGCAACACCATGATAGATAGAGAAAAGATTGAAACTGTCAACAACTTCATCTCACTTGGATTCACAATCAACATCCTTCGTGTCAGAAGTCAGGAAATCAGGAGACATATTGTACTGGAAAAATTTATAGTTAGAAACATCTCCAAATTTTTGAGGAGTAATGAAGCCTGTTTGAGAAAAAGGTACATCTGATTTAGATGATGGTCTTTCTGATCACTTACTGTGCATCTGAGAGTTGTACACTGAATAAGCATGAAGGAAGAATTGATGTCTTTGAGCTGTGGTGATGAAGAAGAGCACTGGACATCGCGTGGATAGCCAAAATAACAAACAGATAAGACTTTGAGAAAGTGCATCCAGAGTGCTTTTTAGAAGCAAAGATAACAAAGCATCACCTCAAATACTTTTGGCACGTTGCTATGAGGGGCTATGCCATGGAGAAGGAAATGAAGCTCAGAAATGCAGAAGGTTAATGAAGGAGAGGAGTAACTTAAACCAGGTGGATTGACACAGTGACTTCAGCAATGGGCTCTAACATGTCAGTGTCAGGATGGCACAGGATAGGATAAGGTTCAGATCTGTTGTTCATAGACTCACCATAGGTCTTATTCAACTTGAGGGCACTTAAAACAACAATAACATCTTAACATTACCACAGAAATATTCGCAAAGTTAAATTAGCAAAAAATTTGACAAAGAAACCTTTAAAGAAAGTCCCAGTTTCAACTTCACTTGCCACCCTTAATTTATTTCATTCATATACCTATTGCCTTATGCCTCTGTCCTTTTGTCCTTTGTCTCAGAGGAAAAGTAATTTCTTAACTTTTTTTCACATATTAGTAGCAAAACTAGCCATTTTAACTGTAATTCTCAATCTCCTAACTTTTTACTCTTACAGATCCCACACTTTCATGAGTCTGAAGTCATTGCAACAAATTTTGCTTCTGACATCAAGTGTAACAAAGAGCAAGAGCTACATGGAGATAATTGACCTTTCTAAACTTTATAAACTCCATGAATGAGAATTGCTCCAGTAATCATCATCTACAGCACAAAACCAATTGCTGTGAAGTTAGATATCTCCATGCTCTTATACTTCCTTTCATTAATTCCTGCACCAATTTACTGCTCTACTGGCTTAGAAATTTGTTACAATGACTCTTAGACACACAAATGCATTTTCACAATTATGGGATTTACAAAAGAAATTAACTGGATACTGGAAATGCTCAGGATGGCAATAAGAACACAATAAATCAAGACTTCTGATGAAATGTGCACACAGTCTACTCTGGTTCTCTGTTGCAGTTAGTGCTATTCTTCTGTAAGTCTTGCTGGCACAAATATCTTTGGCCTCAAAGAATGCACACTGTATATTCTGCTTCTTTGCTGGTGTTGAGATTCTTCAAATCTGCTGCTGAATCCCCTCAATTTAATGGTGAGACTATCCAGTCCCCTTGTGCATAGACTAACAGTCTCTATTCACATATTCCCATCCATCCACATTATAAAGTCAAAGCCAGTGACTAAGAAAGCCACATTGTTTTCTGAAATAATTTATGTAGAATTGGTAACAGTTCTTTAAATGTTTTATAAAATTCACTTGTAAA
>NW_006399873.1:73961-78426 GCF_000299155.1 Elephantulus edwardii
TTGTTGATAGTTTCAATTGTTTTTCTGTTTTCTATTTCATTTATTTCTGCTCTTGTTTTTATAATTTCAGTTTTTTTAAAGGGTGTCGGGTTTATGTCTTAATCAACAGTAAAATGATGTATGAAATACAGTAAGAGGGTAAGACGGTCAAAACTATTCAATATTTCATCTGTTTCAATCAGATGCTCTGTATGTCTGCCAAAGGAAAGCATCCTCAAAATTTAATCATAATTCTTACAACCAAATTCTTTAACCAAAGTTAAAAATTATTTATATTATATATTTTTAATAATTTACACATCATTAAATTTTGTGAAAATCTTAATGATATTTACCACAAGGACTAGGGAAATAAATTAATAAATTAGAAAAATCATAGAGAAACAAGAAATTGAGAAATTTAAATTTGAATGCTGTATACATTGGAAACCTTGAGCAACAATGTCTTTTTATTTTTTCCCTTCTTTGATTTAAAATAAAATATAAATCACGATCATTTTTAGGAATCAGCATAGATGGCTTAAAATTATAGCAAACTCCTGAGAGGGACATTTGGAATACATTTTGAATTCAAACTGTTTTGCTAATTTCCCTTATTAGGATCCACAATCACCATGTGTGGTCCAAGTCAATTAATTGAATTATGGGGAAAAAATTTTAAAGACCTTTCCAAAATGCTAAAGAGCAACAACATCAGTGTAACACAATGACACTTCTGAACTCAGCAGTCATGTTATTTTCGATATTTTCTGTGCATCTGAAAGTTAGACAGTGAATAAAAATTACAAAAAAACTGATGGTTTTGAATTGGTGGTGCTGGCAAATACTAATGAATTCTACAACACAAGTCTGTCCTTAAGGATATACAACGAGGGTGCTTCTTAAGGCAAGGATGGTGAAATTTCAACTCACACACTCAGGGATTATCATCAAGAGAGGCTTATCCTCGGAAAAACATCATATTGGGAAAGATGGATAATCAGAGAAAGAGAGGGAGAAACTCAACTAAATGGATTGAACTGTACCATGGGCTCCAGCATGTTGGAGCTCATGAGGATGTCATAGTTTCAGTTGTCAGTGGGGTAGTATGAATCACTGTTTATTCAATAGCTCATAATAGCACCACCATCATATTATCTTAATTACTTTGGTAACTACAAATTTTAAGTCCAAACCTTATTTTCTAGAATATTGAGAGCATTTCTGTATACTGGATAACATTTCCAGTCCATTATTCACAACTTTCAGTTTTCCAAGATTCATATCTCACATGTTCTGTGTTTTAATCATCCATGGATATTTGCATCTATTTGACTCATTTTTTAGTGTCTCCTAATATGAGAAGCTCTGCTTTTAATACCGTATCAAACAGAGTTCCTTTGTTATTCACAGGGTTTTCAGATGTGTTTACCAGGTTGTACCAAGAAATATGGAGGAGAATCACCTGGCCAAATGACTGGAATAGATCTGTATATGTTCCCATTCCAAAGAAAGAGTGCGGCCTTTCTGACAGAATGCAGAAATTATAAAAAAAATATCATTAATATCACAAGCAAGCAAGATTGTGCTGAAAATGATTAAAAAACAGCTGGAACTGCAAATCAACAGAGAACTGCCATACGTGCAGCCTTGGTTTAGAAAAAGCTTAGTACTACGAATATTACATTTAATGTTAGGTGGATCTTGGCTAAAAGCAGGGAGTACCAGAGGAATATTTATCTGTGTTTCATTGATTATGCAAAGGTGTTTAACTGTGTGGCTCACAACACATTGTGGCTAACTCTGAGAATGGGAATCCCAGACACTTGATTGTGTTTTTGTGAAACCTATACTTAGAACAGGAGCCAGCTGTCAAAACAGAGCAAGAAAACACTGCATGGTTCAAAATTGGGAAGGGTGTTTGCAAGGGATTTCTGTTATCTGTTTACTTTTTCCAAGTATACACAGAACAATTCATCAGGGAGGCTGAGCTTGAAGAGGAGGAATGTGGTATCAAGATTGGAGGAAAACTCATCAACAACTTGCATTATACAGGTGACGCAAACTTGCTTACTGAAATGGAGGAGGATCTGAAGTACTTGCTGCAGAAGAAGATCAAGGACTGTAGCCTTAAATATGGATGGAAGGTCAACATCAAGAAAACAGAGATTCTCACCACGGGGCTGATTGGCAGCATCATGATAGATGGTGAAGAGATTGAGATTGTGAACAGCTTTAGTTTGCTTGGCTCCACAATCAACGCTCTTGATACCAGCAGCCAGGAAATAGAAATCTAATTGCAATGTGAAAGTCAGCTGTCAGGGACATTTTAGAATATTGAAGAGCAACAATATCAGTCTAGAGACTAAGGTGAGCCTGATCCAGGCGATGGTCTTCACAATTACTTGCTATGCATCAGAAAACTGGACAATGACTATGAATGATAGAAGGAGAATTAATTCGTTTGAGCTGTGGTGCTGGTGAAGAGTACTGAATATACCTTAGAATTCTATAAGAAAAAACAGGTTCATCCAAGAGAAGGTGAAATTATGCTGCTCATTGGCAAGGATTTTCAAGCTCTGTCTGACATACTGTGGGCATGTTGATCAGTCCTTGGTGAAGGACATCATGTTTTGGAGAGTGGAGCGACAGCACAAGAGAGGAAGACCCTTGATGAGATATATCGTCTCAGTGACTGGGGTAATGTTGGTAGGCGTGTCAGAGATGATAAACTTGGCTCAGGTTAGAACAGGGTTCAGAGTTGTTGTAAATAGGGTCGTTATGAGTTGCAAGTGACTCAGTGGCACATGTTGTTGTTGTTGTTATGTACCGTCAAGTCACCTGTGACTCACAGCAACCGTATATACAAAATCCCTAAACCCTGCTCTTTCCTGTACCAATCTCACTGTCTCTGACACCCCCACCTCGATTACCCCAGTCACTGAGTCACCATTGCTCTTAAGCACTTTGGAGAGGTCCCTAAGTGCAGACTCTCCCATTGCAATACTTCTTTTAATTTCCTGGCTGCTGGTGCCAAGACTGTTGACAACGGAGCCAGGCAAACTAAAGCTGTGAACAATCTCAATCTCTTTACCATCCATCCTGATGCTGCCAATTGGCCTATAACATTATTCATAAGTGGATGGATAATACAGCTTCTTAGTCTTAGTTTGGAAGTTTTGTTGAAACCTGTCCACTATGGGTGATCCTGCTGGCATCTGATATTCCAGTGGAATAAGTTTTCACATCACTGAAAACTGCAATTTACCCCAGTATAGTATATTGACTAACAAGTGTTATCGAAGAAATGATAAACAAAACTCCATATTTATATACAAACCATAAATCATGCAGCAACATGCGGCAAGTAATATCTTACTCTAAAACAGCAAACTGACAGATAAATGACTGTAATAGTAGGAAAACAAAGAAAACAAATAAGCATAAAAATATTACAGAACAAACATGCATGCTATAGAAAGGTGTGTCATAGCTGTGTTAAAAAGTGGTGTGTCCAGAATGTGGCAGTTTCTGCCAGCTTCAGAGAAACTGAAAATGCTTGGTTAAAGATAGTGCCTTTGGAAGTCTAGGGAATGGGTACTTCTGAGACAGGGGAGATGCTCTGTTTAATCTGTTTACTGTTTAAAGGTCATGGATGGCAGAGTTCACAGGCTCTATGAAGATCCCTTTGAGAGCTTCCATCTTCAGAAGTGTGAAGGTGTGGTCCTGGTCTGAGGTTGAACTAGGTCCTAATGTAGTAGGTTCTGGAAGAAGAGGGAGGTATAAAAATTAAGGGTAGACTGTTGTTGGGAGTGTAAAATGGTGCAACCACTGTAGAAGGCAGTGTGGCACGTGCTCAAAAAGTTGCAAATAGAGATACCATTTGACCCAGCAATTTCACTATTGGGAATATACTCCAAAGAGACCATAACTGACATCCAAATAGATATATGCACACCCATGTTTATTGCAGCTTTGTTCACAATAGCAAGGAGTTGTTAACAACCTAAGTGCCAATCAACAAACGAATGGATAGAGAAGCTGTGGTATATTCACACTATGGAATACTATGCTGCATTGAAAAACAAGGAACTGATTCAATATTATTCAAAATAGGTGACTTTGGAGGACATTATTCTGAGTAAAATATCTCAGTCACAAAAGGACAAATACTGCATGGTGCCACTGTTGTAAGTAGGACTGACCTTGGGGTTGGGGAGAGACTGAGAAAGATGGGTTCAACAATGTATATATACTGCATTGAAACAGATGAGGGAGAAAACTGTTTAAAAAGGGTATGTGATTAGGTATTTTTGTCATAATATGAGTCTAGACTGAAGGCTACAAGGTGGAGTGGACCTGGGGGAGGGGTAGTAAAACAATAAAATGATTTTTCTTTTACTTTTCCAAGAGGGTAGTGTACTGGAGGGGAGTTTTGGGAGGGGAGAAAAGTGCAACAATGAATGAATGGAAATCTAAAGTCTCT
>NW_006399873.1:80142-85308 GCF_000299155.1 Elephantulus edwardii
CTATGAGTCGTAGGTGACTCGACGGCACATAACAACAACAACAACATGGCTGTGGTGGATACTGTTGTCATAGCTACCACACTTTTGGATTCTCAGGTTCCCACTACACAAGGATAGCTATTAAAGATGCTTAAGTTGACTTGTTTATATTCTATGCTGTTTTTCTCTTTATTTATTTTCATTGATTTTTAAATATTATGTATAAAATTACACGTAATTTTATACATATATTCATATACTAATTAGCTATATGTTAACTAAAACTGTTGTTCTTAAGTCTTGTAGATTTGAGTACAGCTCATCGTGACCCTATGAATAGAAGATCTGAACCCTTTTTCAAAAGGCCTTTTCTTTAAGAAATGAATGTCAGTCCTGCTTCCAAGTCTATATTAATCTGGGAGTTCTATCAAACCATGTCCATCATGGGTAACCATGATGGCATTTGACACATCAGTAGCTAAGTTACATATTTTATATCACTGAAAGAGAACTATATTTATTTTCATTCCAAGAAAACTTGAACTGACAGTGTAGAAACTATAAAACAGTATCACTAAAATCAAAAGGAATTACCTAAAACAGAAAAATGTCATAAAACAACATTTGATTAAGAGCAAATAGTATAATAGATCGAGGAGAAAGTTCAAACTACTGTGAAGGAATTCTCAAAAATACAAGGCCCCAGGAATGAAAGGCATACGAATTGACATATTTGAATAAAGTGTTGCCGCCATGGATGTGCTCACTAAGTTGGGCCAAGACACTTGGAGAACAACTATCTGGCCAACTGATTGGAAAGATCCATATTTGTCCCCATTTCAAAAAAGGTGACCTGAAATGACTTTGGATATTACTGAGTAATAATATTAATATCACATGTAAACAAGATCCTGCTGAAAATTTTCCAAGAGTGATTGGAACAACGGAGAATTGGGAGATGTGCAGGCTGGGTTTCAAAAATGCTGTGCCACTCAGAGAATTAAAACCAATGATAGCTAGATCTTAGATGAAAGCGGAGAGTGCAGAGGAATACTTATCTGTGTTTCAATGATTAAGTAAAAGAGGTTGACGGTGTGAACCATATCAAACTGTAGCTTACTTGGAGAAGAATGGGAGTTCCAGAACACTTAATTGTGCTCAAGAGAAACCTATATTTGGTCCAAGAGGCAGTCATCAAAACAAAGCCAGGAAACACTGTATGGTTCAAAATCAGGAAAGGTGTATGACAGGGATGCATTCTATTATCAGGCAATTACAATCTATATGCAGAACAGATCATCTAGGAGGCTGAACTTTATGAGAAGGAATGCTGTGTTAAGATTGGAGGAAGACTTATCAACAACATTCACTATACAGGTGACACAACCTTTCTTCCTGAAACTAAGGAGGACCTTGGACGTTTGCTGTAGAAGGTCAAGGATTGGAGCCACAACATGGGCTTTATGCCATTGTTGGTGTTGTTGAGAGAGAGAACTAGCCAGGAAATTAAAAGACGTATCGTGATGGGAAAGTCTGCTGTTAGGGACCTCTCTAAAGTACTGAAGAGCAATGGTGTATCTTTGGGGACTAAGGTGCGTCTGATACAGGCCATGGTCTTTGCAATCGCTTGTTATGTGTCAGAGAGCTGGACAATGACCAAGGAGGATAGAAGGAGAATTGATGCTTTTGAGCTTTGGTGTTGAAGAAGAGTGTTGAGTGTACCATGGACTGCTAAGAAAACAGATTCACCCTTGAGAGGGTTTAACCGGGCTGCTCCTTGGAGGCAAGGATTTTGAGGCTTCATCTGACATACTTTGGCCATTTTGCAAGGAGAGACCAGTCCTTGGAGAAGGACATCATGCTTGGGAGGGTGGAGGGCAGGCGCAGGAGGGGAAGGCCCTCTGGGAGGTGGATTGATTCGGTGACTGGGGCAATTGGGATGAGTGTGTTGGAGACAATAAGATTGGCACAGGACAGAGCAGAGTTTAGAGCTGTTTTACATAGGGTCGCTATGAGTCACAAGTGACTCGAAGGCACATAACTACAACAGCAATTCTTCTAGGTCGTGTAACTCTGGTATGTCCACATGCTGTACAGAGGCAACTTGTGGTTACTGTGAAGTCAAACATGTGACACTGATGAGTCAAAAGCGACAATGGTTACCTATGGTGGACAGTGTTTGGTGGAGCTCCTAGATTAAAACAAGCTTGGAAGCATCCACTTTTAAAATAACTTGCCTCTGGAAACCCTATGAAGCTATAGAAAGGACGAAAGTTATACAGGTGTCCAGGTGTCCAGGACTTTCGTTCATAGGGTCGCTATGGGTTGCCCGTGATTCGACAGCACTTAACAACAACAACATCATTGCTCCTGAATAATTTGGAGATGCCCCTAATTGCAGGCTTCACAATGCAATAGGCTTCCAGATATACATCTCTTGACTGTTGGTACCAAGGGTTCTGATGGTGGATTTAAATCTTCCTCTGATCCTGATGCCACATTATAATAATAATTGATGGCTGGAATGTAAATATTGGAAACAAAGAAGAAGAAGTAGTAGGTAATTAAAGACAGAGTGACAAAAATGTTGCTGGCTTGATATTGTACAATCAATGATTTATAAATTGCAATTATTGGTTTTTGTTGCTATGTGTTATCAAATCACTTGTGACTCACTTTACAGCCCTGGACTCTGCTTTATTCTGAACCAACCTTATAATCTCTAACACAAATATCCTCATTACCCTTATCCATCTCATTGAGGATTTTCCTCTCTTGCATTGTGGCTTCACACTTCTAAGCATGATGTCTCTTTCCAAGGACTGGTTACTCCTTCCAACACGCCTTAAGTATGTCAGTCAGAGCTTCAAAATCCTTGCCTGCAAGGAGCAGCCTGGTTTCTCTTTCTCCAAGATGAACCTATTTGTTCTCCTAGCAGTCCATGGTGTGTTCAATACTCTTCTCCAGTACCACAACTAAAAGGCATCATTTCTCTTCCTGCAATTCCTAACATTGTGCAGCTTCCTGATGCATAGCAAATAATTGCAAAGATCATTGCCTAGATCAGGCACATTTTAATCTCCAGACTGTTAGTCATTTCTCTTCACTACTGTGGATAGGTCCCAGACAGCAGACTTTCCCAATAGAATTTGTCTTTTGATTTCCTGGCTGCTGGTACCAAGATTGCTGATTGTGGAGTTAAGCAAACTGAAGCTATTACAATTTCAGTATCTTCACCATCTGTCATGATGCTACCAAAAAAGCCCAGTGATGAGACTATTTGTTTTTTGGTTTTATTTTGTTTTTTAATTTGACACATTTAATTTTAAACCATTGAGGTCATCTTGGTTTTGCTTTTCTGGTCTCTCACATTTAGCTTGACAAAGTTTTTCCCTTGCTTAGAGTCTCTTCCGAGGTATTAACATGTTAGATTTTCCTTTCTGCATGACCTATTTACTCATTCCTTTACCTTCAGTTACTATTTTTCCTCTGTCATATTTGTCATTTAGTTTTATACAAACGCTATAGGCTGTAAAGTGTGTTCCTCAGTCTGAAAAAATGTAAGTTAGCGGTCCAAACTGACATTGAGGTTTAATCCATATTTAAAGTTGTAGTCTTTGACCTTATGCAGGAAGCATTTCAGGTCCTCCTCATTTTCAGCAAGCAAGGTTGTATCATCTGCATAGAGAAGGTTTTTCATGAGTCTTCCTCTAATTCTTATTTCACACTCTTCCTCATAAAACCCAGTCTGCTGGATAATTTTTTCTTCATATAGATTAGAAAGATAGGAAGATAAGAAAGACTCATCCCTGGTGTACATCCTTCCTGATTTTGATCCATGCAGAGTTTCCTTACTCTGTTCTAACAACTGTCTCTAGGTCCAAGTATAATTTTCACATAAGCTCAGTCAAGTGTTCTGGGATTCCCATTCTTTTTAGAGTTAGTCATAGTTTGTAGTGATTCACACAGTCAAGCACCTTTGCATAGTCAATGAAACACAGATAGACATTCCTCTGGTACTCCCTGCTGTCAGCCAAGATCCATCTAACATTAGCTATAATATCCCTTAGTACCACGACCTCCTCTAAACCCAGCCTGCATATCTAGAAATTCTCTGTTGATGTACTATTCTGGTCATTTTGGTTACTGAACCTGATGGACTAACCAAGACTCAGACTGACTACATTTATGGAAAAACTAATAGGAGAAGCTCACTATCAGCAGTTTAATCTATGCCAGGTAATAGCTGTGTAACATGCCATCAATTACTCCTGTGCAACTTCCAATTGAAACTGGAGTACATCAAACAAGTCCAAAATAACCAAAATACAACCCATCTGAATTACAAACCACCTCAAGATTAGGTTTCAGGCATTGAATATTAACAATTGAAAACTGAAAGTTCACATGAGTCATGGGATGATATCAAGGAAATTATGTTGGATTTACTGGCTCTGAAATCCAGTGGACTGGAACTCATCTATAAGTCAGCTATGAGTCACTTCTTACTCTATGACAATGATATATAATAGTAGATTATGTACACTCACAGGAGAGAAATAGCAAATCCATTACATTATAAAACCATTGTTTTGTGCCTTTATAAGATTCTGATGGTTTTGCTTCTTTGTCATAGGATGGACATCTGAACATAGAAAAATAAATATGCGAATAATGAAGTACTTGATTTATAATTGCTTTATCTAAGTGACTTTTTAGTCTAACAAATGAAATAACATATTTCCCTGTTAAAATACTATTTTAGTTGGGACATTTCTGCTGAAATACTATTTTGCTTGGGTATGTCTATATTAAAAGAAAAAAATCATGTATTATATAAATGAAAAACATATTTGGTTGTTTTCTAGGATAAAGATAAAGAGTGGAATCTACAGAACAAACATACATTTATAATACTCATTACACTGAAAACAGTTTTTTGAGGTTATCACTTACTAAATTTATTAGCATTCATGAATCTTTTAGACATTTAGGAAGGATGAATTTTTCCTCTGTTATAATGTTTTGAGATGTTATCTGTAAAATGCTTCAAATTGAACAACAAAGTCAGGTAACACTCTGTCATGTTGCATTTGAATATTTGAAAAGAAAGAAAATAACTTAATCTAATAAAATAAAAATGACATTCAAATTTAGTCTTTAATATAAAGAATTATAATTAAAAAC
>NW_006399873.1:88818-101233 GCF_000299155.1 Elephantulus edwardii
GGACCAATTGGTAGCATCAGGATGAATGGCGAAGAGATTGAGAGTGTTCACAGCTTCAGTTTGCTCATCTCCACAGTCAACACTCTTGGCACCAGTAGCCAGAAAATTAAAAAAAAACATATTTTGATGGGAAAGTCTGCGGTTAGGGACCTCTCTAAAGTTCTCAAGAGCAACGGTGTCTCTCTGCAGAGCAAGGTGCATCTGATACAGGCCATGGTTTTTGCAATCACTTGTTATGCATCAGAGAGTTGGACAATGACTAGGGAAGATAGAAGGAGAATTGACGCATTTGAGCTGTGGTGTTGGAGAAGAGTATTGAATGTACCATGGACTGCCAAGAAAACAAACAGATTCATCCTAGAGAGAGTTAACCAGGCTGCTCCTTGGATGCAAAGATTCTGGGGCTTCGCCTGACATTACTTTGGACATGTTGTAAGGAGAGACAGGTCTTTAGAGAGGGACATCATGCTGGGTAGAAGAGAGGGACAGCGCAGGAGGGGAAGACCCTCTATGAGGTGGATTGATTCAGTGCCTGGGGTAATTGGGTTCGTTTGTCAGAGGCAATGAGATTGGCACAGAATAGTGCAGGGTTTAGGGCTGTTGTACATAGGGTCGCTATGTGTTGCAAACCACTCGACGGCACATAATAACAACAACAGCAGTCTTTAGAAAAAGATATTGTTCTGGGAAAAGACCAGCCAAAGTAATGAAGACCTTCAAATATTTGGAATGACAAAAGATGACAACAATTAGCTTATGTTGATAATGGTGCAAGTGAAAAATCAGATCTATTGTTCATTGTGTCATTATCTGTTATTGCCAACTGAAATGCACCTAACAAGAATAACAACATTTGGATAACTGACTTGTGGTGTCTCTCTCTCTTTCTCTCTCTCTCTCTCTCTCTCTCTCTCTCTTTCTTTTTCTCTCTCTCATCTCTCTCTATCTTGTGAACAATAGATCTAAACCTTTCTCTATCATGCAGCATCCTCATGATCGCTTTCAAGTTCAAGGTCATTGTGGTAGTGATTGAGTTATTCTAATCTTTGTCAATCCATTTTTTGATGGTTTTCTGCATTTTCTCTGGTCTTCTACATGTCCCAGTATGATGTCTTTGTACAAGGATAGGCTCCTTCTAATAACATATCCAAAATAAATTAAATGAAGTTTCACTATCCTTGCCTCTAAGGAGCTTTCTGGTTGTACTTTCTTCCATACACATTTGTTTGTCCTTTTGGTAGTCTATGGTTTATTCAATACTCTTTGTCAACTCCAGAGTTCAATTTTTCAGAAGTATTGATTCTTTTTCTATCATGTTTTTTCATTGTCTAACTTTCCTTTGCATATAAAAGAACTATAAATACTGTGGCTTGGGTCAGGGGTAAATTAGTCTTTAATCTTAAGTCTTTCAGTATTAAGGCTTTTTTTTTTCTTTTAACTTTGGAGAAGTCCTTAATAGAAGATTCTCAATAATTCCGCTTTTTGACTCAGGTTGCAAATTTCATGACAACATATGATTAAGATTCTATAGTGATGAAATAGGAAGGTCAAGCTACTCTAAAGGAATTAGCGATGAAAGGAAAAAAAAAATGGCTCCCAGAACTGACAGCATACCAACTGACATATTTCAACAGACAAATGATGCCCTGGATGTGACAGTGTTGTGCCCAGAAGAAATTTAGAGGACAACCACCTGGCCAGCTGAAAGAGACTAATATTTATTCTCATTCAAATAAAAAGGTGACCTGGCAGTGTATGGAAATTATCAAGAGGTATCATGTCACATGCAAGCAAGATCCTGCTGAAAATCATCCAAAAATGACTGGAGTAGCACATCAACAGAGAATTGCCAGATGTGCAGGCTGGGTTTAGAAGACTGTGGCACCAAGGACATTATAGCCAATGTTAGATGGATCTTGGCTGAAAGCAGAGTGTATCAGAGGAATGAGTATATGTGTTTCTTTGACTATGCAAAGATATTTGATTGTGTGGATGACAACAAACTGTGGCTAACTTTAAGAAGAATAGGAATCTCAGAACACTTGATTGTGCATATGTGAAACCTATACTCGAACCTAGATACAGTCTTCAGAACAAAGTAAAGAGACATTGCATGGCTCAAAATAAGGAAAAGCGTACATCAAGTTTTTATTCAGACTCCATAACTTTTCATTCTATATGAGGAACAGATCAACCAGGAGGCTGGGCTCTATAAGGAGGAATGTGGCATTAGAATGAGATGAAAATTCACCAACAATCTGCATTATACAGGCGACACAACCTTGCTTGCTGAAACTGAGACATTTGCTGTAGAAGTCAAAGACTGCAGTTTTCAATATAGATTGAAGCTCAGCATCAAGGAAACAAAGAATCTCACTACAGGGTCAAATGGCAATATTATGATAGATTGTAAAGAGTTTGAGAGTATTAATAAGCTATAGCTTGGCTCCACAATCAACACTGGTGGTACCAGCATCCAGAAAATCAAAAGGTGAATTGCATTTGGAAAATCGGTTGTCAAGGACCACTTCAGAATACTGAAGAGTAATGCCACTCTAGAGCCTATGCTGCACCTGACCCAGGCCATAGTCTTCACAATTACTTGCTATGCATCAGAGAGCTGAACAATGATTAAAAATAATAGAAGATTTGATGCCTTTGAGCTATGGTGCTAGATAAGAGTCTTGGATATACCATAGACTGAGAAAAGAACGAACAAGTTTGTGCTGAAGAGAGTGAAATCAGACTGTTCTTTGGAATTAAGGATTTTGAAGTGCCATCTGACATACTTTGGACATGTTGCAAGGAGGAATGTGTCCTTGGAGAGGGACATCGTGCTTGGAAGACTAGAGGGTTATCACGAGAGAGGAAGGCTCTTAATGAGATGGAATGACTCAATAACTAGGGTGATGGGAATAGGCATAACAGAGATGATGAAATTGCTTTAGGATAGAGCAGGATTGAGAGTTATTGTACATAGTGTCACTATGAGTTGGAGCTAATATGAAGGCGCATAAAAACAACAGCAAGAATTAAACTCAACAACTCATATGTAACTTTGTTGTTGTTGTTGTTGTTGTTGTTGTTATGTGCCATGGAGTCGCTTTCAACTCATAGCGACCCTATGTACAACAGCCCCAAATCCTGCTCTATCCTGCACCAATCTCACTGCCCCTGACACACCCATCCAGATTACCCCAGTCACTGAATCAATTCACCTCATAGAGCGTCTTCCCCTTCTGCACCATCCCTCTACCCTCCCAAGCATATGTAACTTTAGTTTATAAAAATAAACAATATACTTTCAATAGAGTCATTAAAATAAAGAATTCTAATGACTTTGAGGAGAGTCATAGGAGACAGTCAAGGTGTTTCAATAGGCCTCATAGCTTGAACAACTTAGTGCCTTGTGATCCTGTCTGATTTTTATTTCTTATTGGCATCTTGTCATTCACTGATGTTGGAAATATTTTCATTTAATGCCCTGTTGATTCTCTTTCACGGTGGCACTATCTTTTCTAAGTTTGACATATATGAGTTTTTGCTTTAGATAGTTTTTGATTGTGTTGGGCTGATGCCTTAAGTATGTGCTTACTGTTTACTGAACAATAATATCTTCATCTTTCTGTGAAAGTAAAATGTAATATTTCAGAACTATGGATTATCTGGACATTTCTTTATTCCATCTTGGAACTCTTTATTAAAGTGACAGCACCATGATTAATGGAAAAGAGATTGAAATTGTTAACAATTACAGCTTGCTCGACTCTACAATCAACACTCATGGCACCAGCAGTGAGGAAATCAAAAGATGAATGACACCGGGAAAATCTGTTGTCAGGGATAACAAAGTCAGTATAGAGACTAAGGTGCCTCTAATTCAGGCCATGGTCTTTGTGACTAAGGATGAAAGAAGATGAATGGATGCCTTGAGTTGTGGTGGTGGAGAAGAGTCTTGAACATACTATAGACTGCTAAGAAAAACAAAGAAGTCTGTCTTGGAGAGGGTGAAACCAAGTTTCTCCTTGGAGGGGAGGATTCTGATGCTCTGTCTCACCTACTTTGGGAATGTGGCAGGGAGGGGCTGATCTTTGGAGAAGGACAACATGCTCAGAAGGGAGGGACAACACAGGAGAAGAAGACCCCGGATTATATGGATTCATAGAGTAACTGGGGCAATGGGGGTTGATGTGTCAGAATCAGTGAGACTGGCTCAGGACTGGGCCGACTTCAGAGCTGTTGTAAAGTAAATATTAAATCCAGAGATAATTTCAGGAGTTGTGATGATGCTAATATATAGAACAGGAGGTGACAATATCAAATTCAGATTAAATATATGAAAAGAGAAAGCAGCCTATGTAACGTAAGATATTACTTCCACTGGAAGCTAATGAGAACTGTTGTATCACTATAAAGGCTGTGTTGCTCATGTAATGAGTTCAGGGAAAAATCAATTTCATACACAAAATGTGATTATCAAATAAAATAGCATGGTGACTTTCAAATTTGATACAGCTGGAAACTGAATAAGTTTATTAGATGTACAACAGATAAAATTCTTCATATAAATAAAATGTTAACCAGATAAACAAAATTCTGAGAAGCAGATTCTATTATAAAAAAATCAGTAATGTGAATTCATGCATAAAAAATCAATATATTACAAAAAAGAATATATACATTTAAAAAACAAATTCATGATCTCGAAAGTATAGTTGGTTTTGTTGTTAAATTCTTTCTAGTCAACTACAACTCATACTGAACAATAGAGCTGAACTTTACCTTATTCTTTTCTACCTTCTCCATCTATAATATGTTTCAGGCAATACTCTGTCAATCCTTCTAGTTGATGGTTTGTATTTCTTTCTCTAAAATATCTTTTTTGGGGTTTCCACCCAGGGGAGACCTATCTTGACAATATGCCAGAAACATCTGTAATAAAGTTTTACCATCTTTGTCTCTTAAAAAAAAAGTACTGTGTTTACACTTCTTTCAAGATTGAATTATTCATTTTTATGTTAGTTTATGAGATATTTAGTATTGTTCTCCAAGAAGACAATTCAAATTTATCTGTTCTTCTTTAGTTTTCCTTAATGACTGCCCAACTTTCCGAAAATGGAGTAACAAAAACACCCCACAGCTTTGATCAGATTCGCCTTCATTACTAGACTGACATCACTGATCTTTAACAATATGGAGAGGTATTGGGCAGAGCTGATTTTTCCCCCCTAGAGCAGCACATGTTTTGATTTCTTGGCTGTTGATCACATGAATATTTTTTGTGGATCTAAGAAAAATGAAGCAATTGACAGCTTCAATCATTTACTCATCTGTCATGCTGTTGTCTTTTGGTCCAGCGATAAAAATTTTTGTTTTCTTGATATTAAGATGTAAATGGTAATCACCTTCAGCGAGTGCTTCAAGTAATTTCCATTTTATACAAACAAGGCTCTGTCATTTGCATAACAGATTACTGATGAGTTTTCTTCTAAACTTGATGCCATATTGATGTTTATAAAGTTCAATTTTTCAAATTAGTTACTTAACATACACTTGAGTATATACAGAGGAAAGATATAACCTTGGTGCATACTTTTTCTGACTTTGAACCATGTCATTTTCTCAGTGCAAAAAAATAAGATCATCTCCATTAAAAGTACCTCCTTCAATTACTCACTTACTCAATCACTCATTCCCGTCAATCAGGGTTTGATTAAGCTGATCCAGGAGTATTTTTTCAGAGGCTGTAAGTCAGAATACTAAGGTGCATCTGATACAGGCCATGGTCTTTGCAATCACTTGTTATGCGTCAGAGAGTTGGACAACGACGAGGGAGGATAGGAGGCACATTGATGCCTTTGAACTGTGGTGCTGGAGAAGAGTGTTGAGGGTACCACGGACTGCTAAGAAAACAAACAGATTCATCCTGTAGAGGGTTAAACTGGGTGGCTCCTTGGAGGCAAGGATTCTGAGGCTCTGTCTAACATACTCTGGACATGTTGTAAGGAGGGACTGGTCCTTGGAGAGGGACATCATGCTTGGGAGGGTGGAGGGACAACACAGGAGGGGAAGGCTCTCTACTAGGTGGATTGATTCAGTGACTGGGGTAATCAGGATGGGTGTATCGGAGACAGTGAGATTGGCACAGGACAGAGCAGAGTTTAGGGTAACAGTACTTAGGGTTGCTATGAGTTGCAAGTGACTTGATGGCACATAACAACAACAAGAAGTCAGAATGGAGATGATTGTCCATCTTTCTCCCTCAGTACCGTGGGTGAATTCAAACTTACATAGTTGGGCCAATTTTGGATTACTAATCTCTGGGTAATAAACCGCTTGGATTCACTAATGAACATAGACAAAGTTCCAGAGTATACTCATGTATTATAGCATTTTGTTTTTTCAATTAAAACATAAAATACTCCATATTACAAAAACATACACATGATAACTTTTTTACTTTCCTAAGAAAGTCACTATTGTGTATAAACTGAGAAAAGCTGTCTCTTAAAGAAAATTCAATAGTTGCCAGGGAGCCAAAATTTTGATATACAAGTTATGTTCATGTAATATTTCTCTTAATCAAATAAACATTTTAATTATCTATGTTTCAGCATATTAAACTCACTGCAGTTTTAATTATATTCAAATAAAACTATAAAATAATTTTGTTTAAAAGCCACAAAATTTTCCACCCAGAAGGAATAAAAGTAAATTTGTGGTAAAAATTATATTAACATCAGATAGGAAGATTGCTTAACATTCCTTATAGTTTCTTTAATTACTTCATGTTTTGGAATCAATATTTATTATTATAAAAATTAAAGTTGCCAAATTTGGAGAAAATATTTTATAAAAGTAACTACTACTCAAAAGAAACATTAACTAATGACTATACTAACAGTTGTTGCCCATACCACTCACCACACTCCTGGAATTGAATGCAACTAATTGACATATTTAAACAAACAGATGCAGGTCTGGATGTGCCTACCAGGCTGTGTCAAGAAATGTTGATGACAACTACCTGGCCAACTGACTGGGAGAGATTCTAATTTATCCCTATTATTTTTTTAAAGTGATCTGACAGAGTGTGGAAATTATAGGACAATATCAGTGATATCATACGCAAACACAATGGTGTTGAAGATTATCTAAAAATGAACGGAACATTACATCCACAGTGTCAAATGTGAAAGCTGGCTTTAGAAGAGGCTGTGGCACTAGGGACATCATAGCCAATGTCAGAGGGATCTTAGGTAAAAGCAGAGAGTACAACAGGAAAGTCTGTATTTCATTGACTATCCAAATCCATTTGACTGTGTGGATCATATCACATCGTGGCTAAACTTGAGAAGAATGGGAATCCCAGAACACTTAATTGTGCTCATGTGAAAAATACACTTGGACCAGGAAGCAGTTCTCAGAACAGAACAAGAAAACACTGCAAGTTTTAAAATCAGGAAAAATTGTATATCAAGGGTGCATCTTGTCTCCACATCTTTTCAATCTATATGCAAAACAGATCATCTGGAAGGCTGGACTTTATGAAGAGAAATGTGACATCAGGATTGGAAGAAGATTCATCAACAATCTGCATTATGCAGATTATACAACCTTGATTCCTTAAAGTGAGAAAAACCTGAGGCATTTGGTACAGACGGTCAAGGACTACAACCTTTAATATTGGTTAAAGCTCAGTTAAAAAAAGTAAATTTAAAAAATCTCAACAAAAAGATTCTCACCACTGCGCCAATTGGCAGTACCATGACAGAGGGAGAAGAGATTGAAGTTGTTAATAATCATAGCTTGCTAGGCTCCACAATCAACATTCTTGGCATCAACAGTCAGGAAATCAAAAGATATATTGCACTGCGAAATCTGTTGTCAGGATCTCTCTAGAGTACTGAGAAACGGTGATACCAGCCTAGACACTAAGGTGCGACTGGTACAGGCTATTTTTTAATTGCTTGCTATGTATCAAGAAAGCTGGACAATGACTAAGGATGACAGAAGAATTGATGTCTTTGAGCTGTGGTGCTGGAGAAGAGTCTTGAACATACCAAGGAGCGCCAAGAAACAAATAGGTCTGTCGTGGAGAGGTTGAAGACAAGTTTCTCCTTGGAGGTTAGCATTTTGAATCTCTGATTGACAATATAACTGGGGCAAAGAGGGTAGATGTGTTGGAGTCAGTGACACTGGCTCAGTAGAGGGCAGACTTCAAAGCTGTTCTGTGTAGCATCACTATGAGTCTCTGGTGGCTTGACAGCACAAAACAACAATAATATATATTATGCAGAAAATATAATATTATAATTATGTCTATTTTTCATTTTATTTTATACAAATATATATACATGTGGTTGATTTGCCCTTGACTCAGAGATTGTAAATCATTTGTGAGGATATCACCAATCTTTCCTCCTCAAAGCAGCTTGTTAATTTGAACATCATGCCTTTGAGTTAATATTGTAATACCGTATACACTAGACAATCAGAAATATTGCTCTTCTTGTGTACTGTCAAGTCAGATCCGACCTATAACTGACCCTCTGCCAGGTATTAAGAGGCAGTTAATTGCACAGGAAGAGATTTCCCATCCTTCTACCATGAAGCAGCAGGTGGATACTAATTGTGCACCTTGAAGATGCAGCCCAACTTCTTGACATTGGTTACATAATATATAATACTATGTTTTAAAATAATTTTATGCCAATAATTTAATACCTTATGGTTTTAACAGATAATCAGAAGAGACACTTTTCACAGTTATCACATGTTCTTGTACAGAATCACCTACTTACTGTTATTATTTATAGTTTATTTTAGATACTAACAGAAATTTATTTAGGTGCCAATTTTTCAGGAAGTATCTTATGTGGTATCAAGAAGTACTGTTTCATAATATAAAAGAATATAGCCTTCCACATGGATTGAATCTCAATGTCAAGGAAACAAAGACTGTTACCATTGTACAGATAGACAACATCAGTATAGATAGAGGAAAAGATGGAAATTTCAATGACTCCATCTTTCTTGGATCACAATTAACACCCTTGGTACCAACAGTCAGGAAATCAGGAGACGTATCACACTGGGAAAGTATGCAGTCAACGACCTCTCCAAATTATTGAGAAGCATTGATGTCACTTTGAGGGCTCAAGTGTACCTGATTCAGGCCATGGTCTTTTCAGTCATTTTCTATGCATCTGAGAGCTGCAAAGAATTAGAGGACAATGAATAATGATAACAGATTATACCTTTGAGCTGCGCTGTTAGAGAAGAATACTTAATATTCAGTGGACTACCAAAAGAACAAATATGTCTTGGAGAAAGAGTAGACAGAGAGCTGCTTGGAGGCAGATGATAAAGCTTTGCCTTGCATATTTTGGACGTATTGCTAGGAGTAGATATTCCTTGGAGAAAAACATTGTGCTTGGAAAGGCATAGGGTTAGTGAAGGAGAAGAAGACCTTCAACCAGATTGACTGTTACAGCCAAAATGGTTTCTAGTTTGTAAGTGAGTGTGAGGCTGGCACAGGATAGAGTTGGTTTCAAAACTGTTTTTCATAGGATTGTTATGGGTCGTACTCAACAATAACATTTGTTATGTAAGGAACTTTGGATGGTGTAGCGAGTAAAGATGTCAAGTACTAACCAAAAGTTCTGTAATTCAAGTAAACTCTTTATAATTGGACCAATAAGCACAATCATGATAAGCAGCATTCTCAAGGATTTCATTTTACATAAATCTTCATTGAAAAGTCCATAGTTAAAAAATTCCTTGTTGTTACTGTTAGGTGCCATCAAGTATAACTCATAGTGAACCAAAGAACAAAAGACCTGAACCTTCTTCTATCTCATGCACAACCACATTGCACCAGTCATTGTGTCAGTCCACTTGGTAGATGGTCTTTTTCTCCCTCACTGAACCTTTCCAGCATCATGTCCTTTTCCAAGGAATAGATCCACCTAGCAACATGCCCTAAGTATGTGAGGTGAAGCCTCATCATTCTTACCCCCAAAGAACACTCCTAACCAAGATATATCTATTTGTCGGGTGGGATGTTCAATGTTCTTTTCCAAAACCACTCAAAGGCATCAATTCTTTTTCTTTCATCCTCCTTTATTGTCCAGCTTTCAGAGGCATAGTAAGTAATTGGAAAGACTAGGGCCTGAATAAGATGCACCTTAGTTCTCAAACTGACATCATTACTCTATAATTTGGAGAGATCACTAAGTGCAGATTTTCCCAGTTCAATGCATCTCTTTATGCCCTGCCTGCTGGTACCAATGCTGTTAATTGTGGATCCAAGCAAGATGAAGTTGTTGGAAGTTTTAATCACCTTTCCATCCATCATAATGCTGCCTATTAGTCCGGTGGTAAAAATCTTTGTATTCTTGACATTGAGATTCAATCCATACTGAAAGATGCATTGATTGATGCTCTGCAACAAGTACTTTATGTCCTCCTCACTTTGAGAAAGCAAGGTTGTATTATTTGCATAACACAGGTCATTGTTGTGTCTCTTTCAAATGCTGATGCCACACTCCTCTTCAAAGAGGCCAGCTTCTTGGATAATTTGTTCAGCACGGAGACTGAATAGATATGAAGAAAGAATACAACCTTTCTCAAATTCAAACCATATAGTTCTGTTCACACAATAGCCTCCCTGTTCAGGTATAGGTTCCTAATGAGAACAATTACTTTTTTTGGGATTCTCATCCTTTTCAATTTCAGTCACAATTTATTATGATCCACCAAATAAAATGTCTTTGCATAGTCAATAAAGCACAAATAGTCATTCTTCTGGTATTCCTTACTTTCATCCAGGATCCATCTTACATCAGCAGTGATACCCTTAGTGCCATGATCTCTTCTAAATCCTGCTTAAACTTCTCGCAGTTCCCTAACTATGTACTGTTTTAGACAGTTTTAATTATTTTCACTAATATTTTGCTTGCCTATGATATTAATTATACTGTTCAATAGTTTCCACATTCAGTTGGATCACCTTTCTTTGGAACGGGAACAAACATGGACCTTTCCAATCCATTGACCAGACATCTGTCCTCCAAATTTCCTGGTATAGACTGGTGAGTGCATCCAAGGCAACATCTGTTAATCCCATCCATTCATGAGCCTTAATTTTTTGATGATGCCTTCAAAGCATCTTCCACCTTCTCCTTCATTACCATTGGCTCCTGTTCATATGGTATTTTTTGAAATTTTTCAGTGCCAATCAATTCTTTCTGGCACAATAATTCTGCGTATTCTTACCATCTTTTTTTTTCTTTAATGTTTTCTGGGTCAATCAATATATTGCCCATAGCATCTTTCAGTATTGTGACACGGGGCATAAATTCATTTTTCAGTTCTCTCAGCTTGAGAAATACAGAGAGCCTTTTCCCCTTTTTTATTCTCCAATTCCAGCTCTCCAAACATTCCATTATAATACTTTACTTTGTCTTCCTGAGCTACTCTTTGAAATGTGCCATTAAGTTCTTTTGCTTCAGTATGTTTTCCTTTAATTTGGCTTCTTAATGTTCCAGTGCAATCTTTATCATCTCTTCTGACATCATTTCAGTGTTTTCTTTCTCCTCTATTTTGGCAAAGACCTTTGCTTTTCCTCATGGATGATATCCTTGATATTCAATAATTCATCTGGTTTTGATCATGGGTGTTTAATGCCTCAAACCTATTTTTAAGATGATTTTGAATTTCAGATGTAATTGATTCTAAAACATATCATGGTTCCTTTGGATTTTTTAAAATTTTCTTTGGCCTCAATTTGAACTTGCATATGAATAACTGATGATCTGACCCACAGTCCACCCTTAGTCTAATTATAACTGCCAATATTGAGCTTCTACAACAATTTCTTCAACAAATGTAGTTAATTTGATTCCTATGCAAATAATCAGGTGATATCCATGGTTAAAGTTATCATATGTGTCTTTTAAAAAAGTTAGCTGCAATGAATAATTATAAATACAAAACTTAGTAATTCTATTTCCAGCCTCATTTCTATTGCTGAGCCCATATTTTCCAAATACTATTCCTTCATCACTTTCTTATTTTTGCATTCAGGTCATCATTTATCATTAACACATCTTGACTGTGTGTTCGAATCAGTTTTGAATTGCATGATTCTTCCACTTTGACTCTAGTGGTAGGAGAGTATATTTCAATAATAGTTGTGTTAACGGGTCTTGAACATGTACATAGTACAACAGAACACATTTAGGTAACAGAAGAGGCAAAGGAGGTTGAGTTTTCAAGTATGGAAATACAAAGGAAGAGGAACAGTTGTAAACAGACACTAGTGATTGGGACATGGAATGTGAGAATCATGAATGTAGGAAAATTAGATATTGTTAAGGAAGAAATGGAACGCATAAATATTGACATACTA
>NW_006399873.1:102721-104372 GCF_000299155.1 Elephantulus edwardii
TCACTGATTTCACATGCAAGCAAGATTTTACTGAAGATTATCCAAAAACAACTGGAACAGCACATCAGCAGAGAACTACCAGAAGTCCAGGCTGTGCTTAGAAAGGGTCGTGGTACTAGGGTTATTTTAGCTGATGTTAGATGGATCTTGGCTGAAAGCAGAGAATACCAGAGGAATGTCTATCTGTGTTTCATTGACTATGCAAAGGCATTTGACTGGGTAGATCATAACAAACTATGCCTGACTCTGAGAAGAATGGGAATCCCAGAACATTTAATCGTTCTAATGCGAAACGTATGCTTGGAGCAGGAGGCAGTCATCAGAACAGATCAAGGGAACACTGCATGGTTCAAAATTGGGAAGGTCGTACGCCAGGCATGCATCCTATCTCCATACCTTTTCAACCTACATGCAGAACAGATTATCTGAAAGGCTGGGCTCTATGAGGAGAAATGTGCGGTCAAGATTGGCAGACTATTTATCAACAATCTGTGTTATGCGGATGACACAACCCTGCTTGCTGAAACTGAACAGGACCTGGCCAATCAGATTACAAGTGATGTTTAACAAAATAAAAAATGATCGAAAAGTTTACATCCAACTTTCAAGTAAATAAAAAATAACTTATCCTACAGAATCCAACTGTTCCAAGGTGTAGACTCACTCTCAGGCAAGATTTAAATGACTTTTAAATACAAAGACTTGCCCACCAGGTTCTAACTGCTTAAACAAGAGATTTCCACCCCACAGTTTATTGTTAAAGAAATAAAAACTTGCCAATCAGCTTATACTTGATTGTTAAGAAAATAAAAACAAATCCAAATTATTTATACCCAGGTTTCAAGCATATGAAAAACATCTTACCCTCCAAAATCCAACTGCTCCAAGCTGGAGACTTCATTGATAAAAAATTAATATTTATTTAAAGTGTTAAATGTCAAAGATAGTACTGAGAAATAAGATGTACTTGACCTAATACATCATATATATTGATAAATAAATGATAATTATACTGAAAGTTTATATTGAGATGGATTTTATTCTTTCATTCATATTCATTTTCTTCCCTCCCACTCCCACTCCCACAAATGAATGTGTCAAACTTGTACTCTTTCAAATTGTTAATTGCATACATACAATGTCTAATTACCTATACTTTGCAGATTGTCATCTTCTCTTACTCCAGTGCATTGTTCATAATCTATCCATTCTTTTCCTGCTTTACCCTCTCAGCTGAGCTGCTATACAAAAGCTTGAGGTTTGAATCCATCTCTCAGCAAGAGAAAGGTGAGAAATATCCTCCTTTATGATTTATTGCCTCTGAAAACTCACTGAAAGATCTGCTATGAGTTGGTTCCAACTCGATAGTACACAACATCAATAATTAAGGTTGTTGTTGTTATGTGCCGTCGAGACGTTTGCGACTCATAGCGACCCTATGCACAACAGCCCTAAACCCTGCTCTATCCTGCGCCAACCGCACTACCCCCAACAGACCCATCCCGATTACCCCAGGCACCGAATCTATCCATCTCATAGAGGGTCTTCCCCTCTTGAGCAGTCCCTCCACCCTCCCAAGCATGATGTCACTCTCCAAGGACCCATCCCTCCTGGCAACATGTCCAAAGTATGTCAGACAAAGCCCCAGAAT
>NW_006399873.1:128353-128863 GCF_000299155.1 Elephantulus edwardii
AAAATTGTTTATTATTAATACAAAAGTATTGATACTTTAGAAATGTTGTGCTGAGAAGAGTATTGGATGTACCATACCAACTGCCTAAAGAACAAACAAATCTTTCTTGGAGAGGGTGAAGGCAAGTTGCTCCATACTTTGTTACCAAAGTTGAGTGACAATTTCTTGGAGAAGGACATGATGTTTAGAAGAGTGGAGGGACAGCACAATAAAGAATGACCCAGAATGAGGTAAATTGGCACAGTAACTGACATAATCGGGGTAGGTATTTCAGAGAAAGTGAGACTGGCTTGGGATAGGCAGGATCCAGAGAGACTATACATAGGGTCACTGTGAGTTGATTCAATGGCTGGTAGCAACAGCAAAAACAACAAGTAAAATCTTATCTTGTGACTCTAGTCAAATGGTTTTCTGCTAGTAAAACTTCTCAAATAAGTGCTGTAAAGGCCATAGCTCATGAAAACAATCAGTAATGAGTTCTTCTCTTACCTTCATTTATATATATATAAT
>NW_006399873.1:128963-138890 GCF_000299155.1 Elephantulus edwardii
ATTACTGGTTTGAATACAATAGTTGTGTGTCATTTATGTACATTATGTTTGTTTAATTTTGTTTTATTTCATCACCCCTTTCCTCCACCCACCAAACCCTGTAATCCACGATTTTTCTCCTCTCCTTTCCTTCATCCCTCCATTCCCCTCCCCTTACCTACTTGAGTATACATACACATTTTATGTTATTTATTTGGTTTTTCAATAAAGATTATATGCAGTATTTGTTCTCAGTTGCTTGAGTTAGTTCACCCAGCTTAATGCTCTCTAGCTTCTCCCTTGTTATGTTGTAGTTGTTATTGCCATCGAGTCGCTTGCAACTCATAGCGTCCCTATATACAACAGCCCTAAACTCCGCTCTGTCCTATGCCAATCGCACCGTCTCCGATGCACCCATTCCGATTACCCAAGTCACTGAATCAATCCACCTCATAGAGGGCCTTCCTCTCCTGTGCTGTCCCTCCACCCTACCAAGCATGATGTCCCTCTCCAAGGACCGTTCCATCCTTGCAACATGTCCAAAGTATGTTAGACAGAGCCTCAGAAACCTTGCCTCCAAGGAGCCTCCCAGTTTAACCATTTCCAGGATGAATCTGTTTGTTTTCCTAGCAGTCCATGGTACCCTCAATACTCTTCTCCAGCACCAAATCTCAAAGACATCAATGTGCCTCCTATCTTCCCTAGTAATTGTCCAACTCTCTGAAGCATAACAAGTGATCTCAAAGACCATAGCCTGTATCAAATGCACCTTAGTCTCCAGAGAGAAACCATTGCTCTTCAGTACTTTGGAGAGGACCCTAACAGCAGACTTTATATAGTGTTTTATTTAAAATTATTGCACCAGAGTACTGACTAATATTCCATTGTGTGAATTTACTACAATTTCTAAATCCAGTCCTTTCTTGATAGATCCTTTCCATCTTTTTTTTTAACTAAAGTCTTCAGTAGTTTATTCACTCACCAGAAATTTTCCTTCAAATACATTTTAATTTTTCTAATTTCTTATGTTAATAATTTCTATTTTTCATTTTATTATAATTGTAGGATGATAATATAAATGAATATTTCTAATCTCAAAAAATTAATGCACAAAATTCTTTGAATACTCAATATTTTACCATATATTTAGAATATTTAGGTAATGAGGGAATTGTTAATTGTTAATAATATGTTAATTATTCCGCCCTCAGAGCCTTATTTTTTGCCATTGCTTTCAATGATGTTTCCACTTCCTTTTTCATTACCATTCGTTCCTGTTCATATGGCACTTTCTAAAATTTTTGAGTGTTAATCAGTTCTTTTTGGTACAGGGAATGTGTATTCCCTCCATCTTCTTTTGATGCATTCTGGATCATTCAATGTATAGCCCATAACACTTTAAATGTTGCAACTCGAGGTTTAAATTTTTTTTTCAGTTCTCTGAGCTTGAGAAATGCAGAACAAGTTCTTTCCATTTTATTATCCAAATCTAGCTCACTGAATACTCTGTTGTAACACTGCTTTGTCTTCTTGAGTTGCCCTTTGAAATCTCTTCAGCAATTTTACTTCAGCATGTTTTCCTTTATTAAAAAATAAGGTCCCAGGAATTGATGAGATACCAATGTACTTCTTTCAATAAATAGATACAAGCCCTGGTGTGCTCGCCAGGAATTTTGAAGGACAACTGTCTGCACAACGTATTAGAAGAGATCTATGTTTGTTTCCTTACTAAGATATTCCGTGTTGTGATCTAGTGTTGATGGCTTCAAAATGACAGTTTGCTCCTCACTGGACTTTATTTAGGGATGCAGATACTAAAAGTTTTAACTGGATTAGAAGATTCTTTAGAGAAAGTAGCATCCTTGCTTCTTCAGGGCATTGATGTAATAGGGATGGATAAAGCAGAAATTGGCTGTCTAGAATGGGAGAGATTAAAGCATGAGAAATTAAGTTATTAATTACACACTTTAATGGACCTAGCTATTATGTATTGTATGGACAATGTGATTTTTACATTTGTGAATGTTAGTGGATAGAAGAGCCAGTGGGTGGTCTATGAAATTTATCTTTCAATATGACTTCTATAGCTTTTATTTGATGTTCTTACTGTGAAGATGGGAAGGACTATGCAAATGGGGCATATTAGCCTATTCACAAGGGGATTGGCTGTTGATCATCCCACAAGGAGATTGTCCAGTCTCAACAATCTCCAAGAGAATTACCTAGTCTCTTCAATAAACTGAAGACCTCTACCTGTAGAGAACAACCTTATTTGGCAAAAGGAAGGAGGATTTAAAACACAGAAGAAGATCAAGATATGAAGCTTTCAATATGACTTGCATCTCAATGTCAAGAAAACAAAGAATCTTACCACTGGACAGAGAGATCATATTATGATTAATGATGAAGAGACTGAAACTGTCAACAATTTCATTTTACTTGGATCCAAAATTAGTATGTTTGGTACCAGCAGTCAGGAAATAAGAAGATGTATTGCATTGGGAAAATCTGCAGTTAGGGATCTCTCAAAATTATTGAAGAGTAGTGATGTCAGTTTGAGGACTTTTTTTACGCCATGGTCTTTTTGATCACTTACTATGCATCTGAGACTAGATAATGAATAAGGATGACAGAAGAATTAATGTCTTTGAACTGTGGTGTTGAATAAGAACAATGAACATCCAATGGATTACCAAAAAAAAATAACAACGACTAAATATATCTTGGACAGGGTGTAGCTGGAGTGCTCTTTGGATGAAGGGATGATGAGGTTTCACCTCACATACCTTGAGCATGATAATAGGAGGGGCAATTCCTTGGAGAAGGACATGATGTTTGGAAGACTGAAACATCTGTGAAGGAGAGAGAGATCCTAAACCAGGTAGATTGACTCAGTGACTGCTGCAATGGGCTCTAGTATGTCAGGAAGTGTGAAGATAACACAAAATAAGACAGGATTCAGATATGTTTTTTCTTGGGTCACTATGAACAATACTTGCCTCGGGGGCACCTAACAACAACAAGAACAACCTGGGGAGACAGAGTTCTTTTCCAACCAGCACAGATGAATTTCTTCCCCCAGCCAGAGAAGCTAGCTTTTACTAGCTTTTACTAGCTGACCTGGTGAAATGTAGGGCACACTTTGGGACAGCAGCAACAGTGATGGCTGAACTTGAGAATTGATGTCAGATGAGACTGTGGTGGGACAAAGCCCATAATGGAAGAACGGAGAACGTTATTGGGCAATTGAGTAGAATGTTAAATTGGCAGGACTGAGAACTTCATAGGACAATTGGGGAAAGGAAGTTAATATTGTCACCACTGAGAACTTGAGGTTGAGATACCTGCATGCACATTCTGGGAGCTATCTTGACTGTACCCTCTTAGTAATCTGAGTTATAACCTTTCTACTCCATTAATACGGTTATGTGTGGTATCACATCCCATTGTAGATCCAATCAAGCTGTAAGATTGATCATAAGATTAGTAGAATGGGGCATGGATGTTTAACCTCATGGGAATTCGTTTTATCTTATTGATGTTGTGGGTGAGGAGAGTTTCCTCCCATGAAGTTGGTAAAAGTCTGAAATGGTACTCCCAAAGTGATCTTTGCTCTTTTATACACTATTTCATGAATTTTCTAAAGAACAAAAAAAATTATCTTGAAGGATATGCAACTAGGTTGCTCCTTGGAGAACAGAATGTTGAAGCTTTGTCTCACATAGTTTATCAGGATGTGACATTTCTTTGAAAATGACATTAGGCTGAAAAAGGTTTGAGTTTTAGAGATAGAAGAAGAAAGAATGACATCTTTAAAAAATGATGGATTTACACAATGATTTTGAGTATATTATAAATTGTAAGACTGGCATAGCATAGAGCAAAGTTCTGGGTTGTTGTAAATAGAGTCTCTATGAGTCATAGTTCATGGTTTCTAACAGAAACAACAGAAAAAGACAAAATTCCTCACCATTGACCTAATGGAAAATATCTTGATAAATAGAAGATACTGAAGTCAATAATGATTTCATTTTGCTTTGAGCCATAAGCAATATCTTCAGTGCCAATAGTTAAGAAACAAACAACAACAAAAAAAAAAAAACAAGCCTATTGCTTTGGAAAAATATGCTATCAAGGACCTTTGGAGAAATTATGTCAATTTAAGGATTGAGGTGTACCTGATTCAAGCCATGGCCTTTTCAATTCTTCGCTATGCATCTGAGTGTTAAATGGTGACTATGAATGACAGAGGAAGTACCTATGCCTTTGAATTGTGATGATGGACAAGAGTAGTGAATATCTTATAGACTGCTAAAAGAACAAACAAATATATTCTGGAGAAGGGATAATGAGGGTGCTCCTTGAAGGCACAGAAGGTGAAGCTTCACATAGCATATTTCGAGCATGCTTTTAGGAGGGACAAGTCCTTGGAAAAAGGATATCATGTAGGAAAAGGTGGCATGTCAGTAAAAGATAGAGCTTCGGTAAGATGGATTGACATCGTGATTGCAGCAATGGGTTTAAAGATGATGTATATCAGAGATGATGAGGATAGTATAGGACAGGGAAGTGTTCAGATCAGTTTCTCATATGGCTGTTATGAAGTCTAGTTGATTTGAAGGAACTGAACATCAACAATAATTATTAATAGTTATGACATTTATTCTTAGATAATAATTACATTATAGGAGCCTAGTGGTAAGAGCCTGTGTTTTTACTTATTGTAGCCTGGTGGTCTAGTGGTAAGAACTTCAGTGTAATACAGAAGGCACAAGGTTCAAAATCATTAGCTGCTCTTCAACAGAAGGATAGGTAATCTCTTCCAGTTTTATTAACTGCCTCTGAAAACTTACCAGAGGGTCAACTATGAGTCAATTTTTACTTAATATCACAAAACAAAAATATTACATTATACATCCATCTACTTTCAGATACCAGTTATATAATACAAGATAAATTGTTTCAGTCAGTTAAAGCCCAACAGTGATTGATTCCCCTTGGTATTCCATTAGCTCCATAATACAAGAAGGTAGAATTATTTGTCCTTGCTCATTGTAATTTCTAGGGCAGAAAAGAAAAATATAGATTCCCTTTCTAAGAGAAACTTTGGGAAAGAAATAATTTTGATAATTCCTTTCTGTATTTGTGAGCATAACTTTCATAGCTTTTCAATTGTGAACATATTTTCATCAATAAAATAATTTTATCTAGATTACTTAGGGAAAAATGTAATTTATGAAGTGTAAAGAATAGGCATAGTGTCATGTATCATTAATGGAGAAAAAAAGTAATGTGTTTAAAATAACTCTCCTTTGATCTGCATGTTTCTGCATACATAATTCAAAAACTTGTCAGTTTTCTCCAAAGTAAAAAATTCAGAAGGAACAGAATATTTTTAGAAGCTACAATGAGAATTGTTTTTGGATTCTTCCCCAAAGAATATTTATCTCTACATGATATTTATGTGTTACTATCAATAAATAAAGCTTTTTATATTGTAAGATCTATGATTGCTGTAACTTTTATAATTACATATTTTAAAATAAATGCAACACAGAAATGGATATTACAACTTATTTCTAATTTTAAAGTAATTTTAAATTATATACAAATTCAATTATATCCTACTTTGAAGTAAACATTGGTCCACAGTCATACTCTAAAACCTTTTGAACAATAAAAAGAACACTAATCTTCAGTAAGAGATAACTGAGATAATGTACACAAGCAGTTCTGCTCTTTCATAGAAAATCTTATTATTTAATGGTTGTATATATTATTTTTAGTAGAAATAGTGATGGTGGTAATAATAATATTGTAGCATATTCCTTTTAAATTTATAAAGACAATCATTGATGTTATGTGCTGTCAAGTCACCTGTGACTCATAGAGACTCTGTGTAAAACAGCTCTGAACACTATTCTGAGCCAACATTCTTGTCTCTGACACACCTACTCCCATTACCCTACTCACTCAGTCAATCCATCTCATCGAGGGTCTTCCCCTCCTGCATTGTTCCTCCACCCTCCCAAGCATGGTAACCCTCTCCAGGACTGGTCCCTCTGTACAATCTGCCCAAAGTATGTCAGACAGAGTTTCAGAATCCTTGCTTCCAAGGAACACTATCGCTTCACCTCTGCGAGAAGAACCTCTTTGTTCTCCTAGCAGTCCATGGAATATTCAATAATTTTCTCCAGCACCACAGTTAAAAGTACTCTAATCCCATTCTCTCATCCCTATTCATTGTTCAGGCTTGTGATTCATAGCACGTAATTGTAAAGACCATGGTCTGTATCAGGTACCCCTTAGTCCTGATGCTATAGTTCTTCAGTACTCTAGAGAAAGATTCCTGACAGTAGACTTTCCCAATTCAATTCGTCTTTTGATTTGTTGGCTTCTGGTACCAAGAGAGATGATTGTGGAACCAAACTAACTAAAGCTGTTAACAACCTCAATCTCTTCATAGTCTGTCATGATGCTGCCAGTCAGCCCAGTGGTGAGAATCTTTGTTTTCTTGATGTTGAGTTCAATCCATATGTAAGGCTGTAGTTCTTGACATCTGTAGTAAGTGTTTCAGGTCCTCTTCCGTTTCAGCAAGGTGGGTTGTGTCATCTGCATAACATTGGTTGTTGATCAGTCTTTCTATAATCCGGATGCCACTTTTCACCTCTTAGAGGCCAACCTCTCACATGATCTGTTCTGTATATAGATTGAAAAGGTATGGATAATGGATACCTCCCAGGTATACGCCCTGCCCTATTTTAAACCATGCTGTGTTTCCTTACTCTGGTCTGATGACTGCCTCCTGGTCCAAATATGGGTTTTACATAAGCACAATTAAATGTTCTAGAATTCCATTCTTCTCAGAATTGGCCACAATTTGTTGTTATCCATAAAATCAAATGCCTTTGCATATTCAGTGAAACACACTTAGAAATTCCTCTGATGCTCTCTGCTTTCAGCCAAGATCCATCTAGCATTAGCTAAAATATCCCTAGTACCATGACCTCTTCTAAAGCTAGCCTGCACATCTGACAGTGTTCAGTAATTTTTGGATAATTTTCAGCAGAAATTTACTTGCATATAATATTAATTATATTGTTCAATACAAATTTCAAATTTAGATATAAACATAGACTCCAAAATAATAAAAATTTTATTTAAGCTGTAGAATCTCAGATACTTGCTGAATTAGGCCATCTTGTAAGAGATTATAGTTTACTTCTATCTTAATGTTTTATCTATACTTGAACTTAAATATAAATATTCACTCAGAAGAATTCTATTGAGTGCAATTTTAAGTATGATTCTAGTAAGGGAGACCAGTGTCACTTTCTCAAGATATTTATAATAAACTATTCAGAATCCATATTTTAGAATACATTGAATAGCAATATAAGGCACAGTATGCTTCCATAAAAATTTTGGATATAGTTTTCTACGAAGATGGGGCCGAAAGCCGAGAAGGAAGCCCCTGCCCCTCCCAAAACTGAAGCCTAAGCAAAGGCATTAAAGGCCAAGAAGGCAGTCCTGAAGAGCGTCCACAGCCAAAAAAAGAAAAACAGAAGATCCGCACGTCACCCACCTTCTGGCAGCCGAAGATGCTGAGACTCCGAAGGCAGCCCAAATACCCCGGGAAGAGCACCCTCAGGAGAAACAAGCTTGACCACTATGCCATCATCAAATTTCCCCTGACCACTGAATCAGCTATGAAGAAGATAGAAGATAGCAACACACTTGTGTTCATTGTGTATGTCAAGGCCAACAAGCACCAAATTAAACAAGCTGTAAAGAAGCTCTATGACACTGATGTGGCTAAGGTCAACACTTTGATTAGGCCTGACTGAGAGAAGAAGGTCTATGTTCGACTTGCTCCTGATTATGATGCTTTGGATGTTGCCAACAAAATTGGAATCATCTAAACTGCGTCCAGCAGGCTAATTCTAAATATAAATTTTTCTCACCATAAAAAAAAATTTGGATATAATGCTTGCTTCGGAAACACTATACTAAAATTAGAACAATACAGAGATTACCATGGCCACTGCATCAGGATGACACACATAGTCAGGACGTGTTACACATTTATACAAGCTGTTACCCTCATAAAGTGACACAGTGGCTATGGATTTCCTGAAGCAAGAAAATCTGATTAAACTTTCTGACACAGAACTTAAAAGAATAATGATTGAATATTTTCCATGGGTGAAACACAAACTTGAAGAATTACAGAACTGTAAAGAGTTTTAGAAAACAATCCAAAACAATGCAAATAAGACAAATGAGGCATTACAGGCTCTGAAAAAACAAGAAACCACAAACCAAAATATGAGGACCAATGTTTCAGATACTGTCAATATGATAGAGGGACACATAAACAGAGTTGAAGAGATGGAACACAGAATCAGTGAAATACAAGATAGGATTGTCACCACTGATCTGCTAGAACAAAAAACAGAATCAAAAAGCAAGGAAAAGGAAGAAAATGTAAGAGTAATAGAAGGGACCATCAAGAGAAATAACATAATCAGAATCCCAGAACAGGAAGAGGCAACTAAAGGTACCAAAAAAAGTTGTAGAAGAATTACTAGAAGAAAACTTTCCAGACATAATGAATAATGAGAAAATGTATATTCAAGAGCCTGTGAGAACACCAGAGAGAATAGACTCTAGAAGAAAAACAATGAGACAAATCATAGTCAAATTTGCCAGAACCAAAGATAAGGAGAAAATTTTGTAAACAGCAAGGAAGAAACAAAGAGTAACCTATAAGGGAGAGCAAATAAGACAAAGTGCTTATTTCTCAACAGAAACCATTCAAGCAAGAAGACAATGGAATGACATATATTGAATGCTCAAAGAACACAACTGTAAATCAAGCATATTATACCCCCCAAAAAATTGTCCATAAAATATGAAGGAGAGATCACAGTATTCCCAGGGGGAAAAGAAGAAAAAACAACTAACAGAACCTAAAAGAGTTTGTAAAATTAAGATTGGCATTTCAAGAAACTCTGAGAGATGCCCTTCTTACAGAGGTGTCAGAGAAAGCAGATGGATCAAAGCAACTAGCAACACCACCAAAAAGAACTTAAAAAATTATAGCAAAGAAACCTTGCCTCTCAATAATCACACTGATTGTAATAAAAATTTAGAAAAATACAAAAAACCAACAACAAAATCCATCAATATGCTGTCTACAAGAAACACACTTGAAAATGAAGATAAAGAAAGACTAAAAAGAAAAGGGTGGGAAAAAATATACCAAGCAAATAGCAACCAGGAAAAAAAGCAGGATTAGGGATATTAATCTCTGATAAAATATATTTCAGTACAAAAACCATCACAAAAGCCAAGGAAGGTCACTATAAAATGATAAAAGGGTCAATAGAACAAGAAGATATAGCAATAATAAATATCTATGCACAAAGGAAAGACCTGCATAATATATAAAAGAAACGTTAACAAAACTGAAAAAGAAAATAGACACCACCACTATAGTAGTTGGAGACTTCAATACACCCCTCTCAAGAAAAAAACTAGAATGTCCAGACAGAAACTCAGCAAAGACAATGAAGAATTAAACCACACAATAGTCCAATTCGATCTCATGGCTATTTATAGACTAATGCCCGAAAAAAAACACAGTATATCTCTTTTCCAATGTGTGTGGAATGTTCTCCAGAATAGATCAAATTTTAGGACATAAGGCAAGCATTAATAAATTAAAAGATAGAAATAATACAAAGCATCTTTTCAGATCACAATTCTACAAAATTAGAAATTAATAAAAAGAGGATAAAGAAGGAAAACAAATCCACATATATTTGGAAGCTGAACAATACCTTGCTTAAATATGAGTGGGTACCAAAAGAAATAAAAAATGAAATTAAAAATTTTCTTGAAACAAATGACAACAAAAAATACAAATTATCAATACCTCAGGGA
>NW_006399873.1:142059-142807 GCF_000299155.1 Elephantulus edwardii
TTTGTGTCTCTTATAAAATGTATTTGCAATGAATAAGTCATTAATTTTACAAAATTCAATCATTCTATCTCCAGCCTCATTCCTGTCACCAAGCAGAACAATACCCTTCCCAAATGCTAATCACAAGAATAAATACTTAGGAATAAATCTAACCAGAAGCACAAAGAAAATTACAAAACAGTACAATAAGAAACAAAGAAAGACCTGGAGATATGAAAGAATATACCTTGTTCATGCATAGGAAGACTTAATATTGTGAACATTGTGACAATCCTACCAAATACAACCAACAAGATCAATGCAAACCCAATACAAATACCAATTCTATTCTTCGACAACATGAAAAAAGCAATCTCCAATTTCATTTGGAAAGGAACGAGATCCTAAATAAGCAAAGCACACTTTAAAAAGTGAAACAGGGTAGGAGGCATCTTACTCCCTGAATTCAAATCTTACTACACTACCGTTGTGGTCAATACAGCATGGTACTGGTACAATGACAGACACCTAGATCAATAGAAAATAATTGAAAACCAAGAAATTAACACATCTACCAGTGATCAACTGATTTTTGACAAGGAGATGAAATCAGTTAAATGGGGAAACGACAGCCTTTTTAACAAATGGAGGACCTCATGCTCTTACCACAGAGGGTCAAGGATTGCAGCCGTCAGTATGGACTGAGACTCAATGTCAAGAAGACAAAGATTCTCACCACTGGACCAATTGGCAGCATCAGGATGGATGG
>NW_006399873.1:143139-161373 GCF_000299155.1 Elephantulus edwardii
ATGCTTGGTAGGGTGGAGGGACAGCGCATTAGGGGAAGGCCCTCTGTGAGATGGATTGATTCAGTGATTGGGGTAATTGGGATGGGTGTGTCAGAAGCAGTGTGATTGGCACCGGATAGAGCAGCGTTTAGAGCTGTTGTACATAGGGTCGCTATGAGTCTCAAGCGATTCAATGGCACATAACAACAATAGCAACACTGGAAAAATTGGAAAACCATCTGCAGAAAATTCAAACAAGACCCACACTTCACACCATACACAAAAACCAACTCAAAGTGTGTCAAGGACCTAAGACTAAAACCAAGTATTATAAATTTAAATAGAGAAAAGCTTTGAATAACCCTTGAATCACTACTAATTCACTACATAATAGTCTTCCAAGCATCCTAAAAACCCTACAACCAGAAACTGATAAAATAGATGAATGGCACCTTCTAAGAATTAAATCCCTATGCACATCAAAAAAACGTATCGAACAGGGTAAAAAGAGAAGCCACAGACTGGGAAACAAATATTTGGTAACGACATGTGTGACAAAGGACTTATATTTAGAATTTGTAGAATACTCAAGTACTAAAACAAGATAAAGGTAAACCCAATTGCAAAGTGGGCAGAGGATGTAAACAGACACTTCACCAAGGATGACATTCAGATGTCAAACAAACACATGAAGAAATGTTCAAAATTCCTAGCTTTAAGAGACATGCAAATCTAAACAACTATGAGGTATCATCTCATCGCTGTAGCTATAGACAGAGCAGCAAACAACAAATCGTATAGCCAGACTGTGGACAAACTGGAAATCTTATTCACTGTTGGTGAGAGTATAAAATGTTTCAACCAATATAGAAGGCAATATGGCACTTTTTCAAAAAATTGAAAATAGACACACCATTTGACCCAGCAATTCCACTACAGGGAATATACCCTAAAGAAACCAGAACTGCCACCAAGCAGATACATGCACACCCAAGTTTATTGCTGCTTTGTTCACAAAGCAGAGTTGGAAGCAACCCATGTGCCCATCAACAAAGGAATGGATAGAGAAACTGATATGTTAACACAATGAAAAATTATGCAGCAGTGAAAAACAAAGAACTCATGAAATATTATAAAAATGGATGACAATGGAGGACATTATGCTGAGTGAAATATCTCAGTCACAACAGGACAAATACTGTATAATTCCACTCTTATAAAACAGGACTGAGGTGGAGGTTGGGAGAAACTAAGAGTGGAGCAATAATGCACATGGCATTGAAACAGACAAGGAAGATAACTGTATAAAAGGAATTTATAATTAGGTATCAGTGGCATGACAAGAATTCATAATAAGAGATGCATAGTAAAATGGCTGGGGGATGGGTGGAGGGACTGTATAACAACAAAAGAACTATTGTTTTTTAAAGTGAACTTTGGCTGAGGAGGACAGGTAGGAAAATGAGCAACAATAAATGAATGGAAAATGCAAGTTCTCCATAAACTTTCATTACAATCTCAAAAAGAAATTTAGAATATATTATCCAGAACTACTCTGGTTTTCCTCTACTTTTTCTGATGATTTGTATCTTTCTGGAAAGATGAGAATGTTTATATGAGTTCTATACTGTCAGAACATTATCTTTGCCTTGTATAAATTTGGATCTTATAAAAGGGATATGTGATTGGATATTATTGTCATGACAGGAGTCCAGAATGAAGACTGCGTAGTGGAGTGGACCTGGGGGATGGAGGGGAAGGACTGTAAAACAATGAAAGAATTTTACTTTTCAAAGAGAAGAGTGTACTGTGGAGGTGCAGGGGGGAAAGTACAACAATAAATGAATGGAAATCCAAAGTCTCTGTAAATTTTCATTAAAATTAATAATAAAAACCTTTATCATGTGATCTACAGTATCACTGCCATTTTCTCCAACTGCTAACCCTTCAATGAATTTGTCTCAAAAACCAAAAACATACACAGAAGATAAAGATAATTGTTGATAATACTTACTACAGATAAATTACAGCTAGTAATTTACAGCTAGTAGTTAGGTGCCATCAAGTCTACTACTACTCAGTGACCCTGCATTTAAAAAATAAATTAATGTACCTTGCTCCAGTACTTAACTCTGAGTTAACTTTAAATACTAGTATAGATCTTAGAAATCATTTGGACAATCTTTAAAGGCTAGGAAACTATTGTGCATAATTGTTAAATATCATTCATAATATTGAATATTAAATTGTTGTTATTGTTGTTATGTATCATCAAGTCACTTGTGAATCATAGCTACCCTATATTAAAGAGCCCTAAACTATGCTCTATCCTGTGCCAACCTCACTGTCTCTGCTACACCCATTCCCATTACCCCAATCACTGAATAGAGCCATCTCATCAAGGGTCTTCCTCTCCTGCACTGTCCCTCCACTATCCCAGACATGATGTCCCTCCCTAAGGACTGGTCCCTTCTTGCAACATGTCCAAAGTATGTCAGATGAAGATTCAGAATCCTTGCCTTCAAGGAGTAGCCAGATTTCACCCTCTCCAGTACAAACCTGTTTGTTTTTCTAGCTGTCTATGGTATATTCAACACTCGTCTCCAACATCACAGCTCGAAGGCATCAATTCTCTTTCTGTCGTTCCTAGTCACTGTCCTGCTCTCTGACACATAACACACAATTGCGGAGACTATGGCCCAGATCAGGCACACCTTAGTCTCTGGCCTGATGTCGTTGCTCTTCAGTACTTTGGTGAGGTTCCTGACAGCTGACTTTTCCAGTGCACTTCATCTCTTGATTTCCTGGCTGCTACTGGTACCAAGAGTGTTGACTGTGCAGATAAGCAACTAAAACTGTTAACTATCTCAGTCTCTTCGCCATTCATAATGATGCTGCAAACTGGCTCAGTGGTGAGAATCTTTGTTTTCTTGATGTTGAGCTTCAATTCATATTGAAAGATTACTGATTAATTATTGTGGTGGAATTATTCGATGATCTCTCTCTCTCTCTCTCTCTCTCCCTACCTACCTATCTATCTATCTAATTATAGTGGTGGAAGCCACACCTACTGACCATATTGATAGTTATTATATCCCAATTGACCTTGCTATAAATCATCTATCTTTCCTATTTTTTCCTAATTATTTAACATTTTAATTGACTTTTATAACACTGGAATCTGGAAACTGATGAGCATTTAATCTTCTTCTATAATGTTGTTGACCTTCAAGATGCCACTTACTGTGTTATATTTATCTCAATCCTAGCCTTCTATTCATATTCCAAGTAAAAGAGATTCTTGGAATAAACATTTCCTGGATTAAATTTCTTTTTATGAATTATAGGGAGCTCTGGTAGCCTACTGGCAAGAAGCTGTGCTGTAATCCCAAAGATACGTAGTTCAAGGCCACCAATTCTATGAGTAATAGTTTATATATAGTTTAATTTCCTCCTGCCTTTCTCCTACACAGCAGCTGGTGACCTTGAACCACATGAACTATATATCCAGCAGATTTTAAGAGGCTGAAGCACATTACGAACTATGTAATTCATAATGTCACCAACTCTATGAGTAACAGTTCATATTACCACATTAAATCCTCAACAAATACTTTTTTCAGGATAAACGAATGTTTAACTTTGTAAAAGTTATAATTTTCTTAATTTATATTTATAATTTATTCACTTCCACCACTCTGTTGCAGTATGAACATTTCAGGAAAGTTACTTTGGAATCATATGCCGTTACTTATAAGAAGCTTTTCAGATTCACGGTATAATGTGATTAAAAATCAGAGACAATATCACATCAGGCATATCTTCAATTCATTTTTCATATGTGTCTAAGTTCAGTTGATAATGCCTAACAATAACTCATATTGACAAAAAAATCAGTGAGGAAATAGTATTTCTTATATTTAAACATCCACATCAAGCCTGCTGTCACTATTTAATCTGTTCAAGGTACTCATTGACTTCTTCAGTTCCAATGAATAGTGAATGACTAACACAAAGTTGAATTTCCCAAGATATGTCAAAGGCTGCAGTCTTGATGTTTTTTTCAATTTCACACTGAAGAAGTTGTAGAAATCTTAAATTTCTATACTTCTTGTTGTATAAATTTGAAAATTGACATTAACAAGTCTCCTTAGTACATGTAAGGAAATGATCCTATCACTGATAATGTTTAACGTTGTAAAATGGTACATGTTTTTGTTGTTGTTGTTGTTGTTATGTGCTGTCTAGTCGCTTGTGACACATAGTTACCTTATGTACAACAGCCAGAAACTTTGCTCTATCAATTGCCAATCTTACTGTTTCCGACTCACCTATCCCCCTTACCCCAGGGACAGAATCAATTCATCTCATCAAGGGTCTTCCTCTCCTGGCCCGTCCCTCCATCCTCCAAAGTATGTTGGCCTTCTCCAAGGACTAGTCACTCTCTGCAGCATATCCAAAATATGTCAGACAAAGCTCCAGAATCCTTGACTAAACAGAGCAGCCTGGATTCACCCTCTCCAGGATGAACTTGTTTGTTATCTTAGCAGTCCATGGCATATTCAATATTCTTCTCCAGCACCAAAGCTCAAAGACATCAACTCTCCTTTTATCATCCCTAGTAATTGTCCATCTCTATAAAATATATCAAGTTATGGCAAAGACCATGCTCTGTATCAGGTGTACCTTAGTCTCCAGACTGACATAGTTACTCCTCAGTACCTTGGAGAGATCTCTGTAAACTTTCCCAATGCAATTCATCTTCTAATTTCCTGGCTGTGGGTACCAAGAATATTGATTGTAGAGCCAAGCAAACTAAAGTTGTCAACAATCTCAATCTCTTCACCATGTATCATGATGCTACCAATTAGCCCAGTGGTGAGAGAGAGAGAGAGAGATAACATCCCTCTTTAATTAATCTTGCTTATATCCACAATCAACACCCTTGACACTGTTGTTGTTATGTGCCATTGAGTTGCTTGCGACTCTTAGCGACCCTATGTACAACAGCCCTAAACTCTGCTCTGTCCTGTGCCAATCGCACTGTCTCTGACATTCTGATTATCCCAGTCACTGAATCAATCCACATCATAGAGGGCCTTCCCCTCCTGCGCTGTCTCTCCACCCTCCCAAGCATTAGCAGTCAGGACATCAATATACATACTGCCCTTGGAAAGTCTGCTGTCAAGTACCTTTTTCTCTAATGGTTAAGGAGAAATGATGTCAATTTAAGGGCTATGATGCATTTGTTTTATACAATGTCCTTTTCAATAACTAACTATGTATCTAAGAGCTGGAAAATTAATAAGGATAACAGGAACAATTAAAGTCATTGACTTGTAGTTGTTGTGTTGTAGAAAATTGCTAAATATCCCATGGACTGCCAAAAGATTGTCTTGGAGAAAGAAACAAACTCGTTAGATGCAAGCTTTTCTTCACATACTTTGAGCAATTCGTTGCTGGGTATAATCAAGTTAAGTACAATCCTTAGTAATCCTATGAACAGCAGATGTGAATCATTTTGGATGTTATTTATCCTGTGCCATCCTCATCATCTCTAACACACTTGAGCTCATTGCTGCAATGAGCTGTCAGTTCTTCTCACAGAGGATCTTCCTATCTTTTGTTTACTTTTCCAAGATTTCTTTTTCCCAAGGAATAGTTTCTCCTAGTTTTAAGGTAACCAAGGAAGGACAGGACTCAGTTCAGGCCAAGAAAGTTTACTAAGGAGAAACTACTGGGCTGCCTCCAAAGCAGAGTTCAGCATCCACTTCAAGTTACAGTGAAGTTTATTATTGTCTTACCTAAAAATTTGGGAGTTAGGATGTTCATAACTGCTTGGTACAAGATAAAGGAGGAAATTGAGGGTAATTCTTTGATCATTACTGTAGCTGTTTTTTTTGGGAAAGGAAGTGTGCTGAGGAACAAATTGGGATCAGCTCTGTGGCCCTGACACTTCAGCCTTTTACTATAGTGAATGCAGGGCCCTTGAAATTCTCTTCTGTGTCTACTTTCTGCTGGAAGAGGCCAAAGATGTAGGGGGAGGGAAATGTTGTTTGAGCTATTTTTTTCGACAGCAGAGTTTTCAGATGTAACAATGGAGGGTAATGGTTGGTAATCAATAGATAATATGAGTAGTTCATGAATTGTGTGTTGGCAAAAACTCTCATCTGTTCCTGTAGAAAACTAGAAAGAAATCACATGAGGCAAGGGCCAAATATTAAGATTAAGAAAATTACTCTAAGACCGCCGAGAAAGGAGAGAAGCCAAGATAGCCAACTTACAAAAGAGGAGAAAAATTTTTGTTGGCTCCCTATTTCCCATTGTCTTTGCTGGATCCATTCTCGAAGTGCTTTCACCTTGCCAGTGACTACTCCTGATTGGTTTACATAGTAACAGCACTCTTCTCCCAAGAAGAGGCACATTTTTTTCCTTTTTCAGCAGTCAGCAGTCAGTAGGTCTCATCAGTTTTGGAGGGAAACTATGCCTAGGGATTCCACCTGATTTTGTAGCAAAATAGGTAAATAACTTACTAGTTCCATGTCATCATTTAATTCTAGGAAAGCTTGTAGTCAAAGTGGGTCACTGTCTCAATTCCCTCTACACCTGTTTCTATGGCTGTTGCAAGACCTGCTCCCAGGAGTACTGGTGTAACAGTGGACCTCCCTCTTTTTTTTCCTTATAGGTGGGTACAGGGCATATTGAACGGTTTTTTGTGAGTACAGGGATTTTGGGGGTTAAACAAGACATGTACACAGACTCCAGTCCAAATTGTCTCTAAGCATCAGCAAGCTGAGTTGCCACAGATGAAGAATACCCCTGAGATAGAGCACTGAATGGAATGATTTGACAAGGAAAGGGTGTGATTACAATAAGAGGAGGAAATATTGTCTACTACTTTTGTGCTGTTAATTGAAAGTAGGCAGGTAATATTTGGCGTGGGGAGAAAGATTACATTGTGCGTGATAGCTGACCTAAGAGAGTTATTCTGTTAGTATTCAAGGACGTATCTTCTGAAGTCCAGTTATGTGGAACAGGAGTGGCTACATATGCCTCTTGTCATAAAGGGAGACAAAGCCAATAGGCTTGAGCTAGGACTGGGCTGATATGACTGATAATTTAAAAAGTGGTATTTAGAAAACATTGTATAGGGGTTTCTGAGTCAACTGGCTGGGTGAATTTCTTTAGTCCTGAGAGATTAATGCCTTTGTAAGGTTGTGGAGTATCTTGGGCTTGGGTTATTATGGGTTCTATTATTTGCTCTTGCCTTTTTTGTCTAGCTTCATATTGAACTCCTCCTCCATCACTTACACCATGATGTGTACAGTAGGTCCAGTACTTGCTTTTGTCCTGAGCGTCTATGGAAAGAGCTGGAACTACAGATACTAAAAGCTCCCAGTTGTTCCATCCAGAAGGTATTCATACCTTTTGTACAAAGACTAACAGACTTGTAGCAAGATAAGTGTAAACAGGTTAAGACACAGTAGGAGGACAAAGGGAGTGAGCTAAGTTGTGGAGGACTGTAAGATAGATAATAAGTAACTTAGAAGAGCTGTTAGATTTGGATGTCATAGTAAAGATCAGATTTTATTTAGTGTGAGAGCTAGAAGATATGGATTTTAAGAAATGGCAAATAGCCTCTTTTGCTTAGAGGAAGGAAACAGTAAACACTAGAACAAGGACTCTAAACATTATTAAGGCAAGTGACAATTCAAAAACAGGAGCCCACTTCTCCTGAAGAGATCTTTCTATGGATGATCATGGTGATGAATATTATTAGTGTGTGAGGACTAGAAGGAAGGTGGAAAGAGAGATTTTGTCCAGTTGAAAATACATAAGAGTGCCTTGTAAATAGAGGTCTTGGACCTAGGAGAGGAGTGAGGAGAAGGAATTTACAAAGACTGGGAAAAGAAAAAGTAATTTTAAGTGTTTTTCAAGGAAGAATTGATATCGGCAGGTGAGATAAATGCAATAGAGAGGGCTCATGGAAAATTTATTTATAGTTTGCCTCTGTTTCTTCCTTGATTTTTGTTAATCTGAACTTGGTAGGGCCCAGAGGAGAGGAGTTATATTTGTGTGATGATTTATCTTGGTTGCAGGGAGGATTCAAGGCTGTCAGGAAGAAGGGGGGTTGGGTCTTCTTAATCCTGGAGAGATGGAACCATGGAGCTTTGCCAAGTAGTTTCACAGATCATGTAAGTGGCTGAGAGTACCTGAAAAGAACCTGTCCATTTAGGACACAGATTTGAGAGATTTAGTGCTTCTAGCAGAACACATTTCACTTAGGGATAGTGACTGAGTGCAGAGAAGTCCTGTATGGAGCTTAGGTAGGACTTTATCAATGTGTTCTCCGAGTAGTTTCCTTATGAAGTATACCTATCTCTATCTATCTAATCTATTTATACATCTCTATTTCTCTATATCCATGTGTATCTATATCATCTCTATCTCTATATCTATCTATCTATCTATCCATCATAAATAGGGAAATAGTCACCTCCCTAATGGGGATACTTGATCTGGGCTGGAAAAATTGCCCAAAAGGGTGGTCATACATAAGTTCAAAGGGACTAAGAAAAAAAGGGCTTCCAGGACTGACACTTATACAACTTAAAGCTATAGGGAGTAGTTTTGTCTAAGGCTGTTGTCGTTCTATGGTAAGTTTGGTTAGCTGTGATTTCTTTATTTTTCCAGATGACTGAGGTTACAGGGAATATGAAGTTTCCAGGCTTACTAGAAGATGTATTCAGCTCAACAGAACCTAAAACAATAACAAATAATATCTTAGACATTGTAATTGTTGTTATTGTGTTCCATCAAGTCACCTTACACTCATAGTGACCCTATGTACAACAGCTCTGAACCTTGCTCCACCCTGAGCCAAGCTCATCTCTGTGACACACCTACCCCCATTATCCCAGTCATTGAGTAAATCCATCTAACAAAAGATTATCCCCTTCTGTGCTGTCTTTCTACCCTCCCAAGCATAATGTCCCTTTTCAAGGACTGGTCCCTCCTTGCAAGATGCCCAAAGTATGTCAGACGGAGCTTCAGAATCCTTGCATCTGCCAAGGAGCAGCCTGGTCTCACCCTCTCTAAGATGAACCAGTTTGTTCCCCTAGCAGTCCATGGTATATTCAATACTCTTCTCCAGCACTACTACAACAAATAATATTTTAAGTATTAAATATTCATTAAAATGTTTAAAATAACAACATATAAGATACGCTTATTTATATCAAAATAATTTCTGCTGAAATGATTTCAATTTTATTTTTTTACCCATGTGTGTTATACTGCTGAGAACTGAACAATGAATAAGGATGACAGAAAAAGAATCAATGCCTCTGAAATGTGATGTTGGAGAAGAATATTGAATATCCTCCCACTGCCCAAAGAATGAATAATCGATAATGTCTTGGATAAAGTTCATCAAAAATGATCCTTGGAGGCAAAGGGAATAAAACTTCCTCTCACATACATTAAGCATGTATGTAGGAAAGGCTATTTATTAGAAGGGGTATATCATGTTTTGGAAAGTTTAGGGATGGCAAAAGAGAGGAAGATCCTCAATACACAGTGACTGTAGCAATGGACTCAAGTGTGTCAGAGATTATGAGGATGGTACAGGATATGACAGGGTTTAGTTCTTTTGTTATTACTAGGATTTCTATGAGCCATACTCAACAGCATTTGACAATAACAACAACAACATCGTGCATTCAGACACAACTGTGCCACTCGAAGGCTTTCTATTACTAGCAGTGTTGACAATCAATCATCTGATATTCTCCTGAGAATAGTTTCACTTGGCTCAAACCCCTAATCATTTGGTTAGTATTTGATCATATTATGGAGTAATACAAGTTCGGGACTCCTGACACATACTAAGGTATATTAACAACAACTCTATGAACGTGGAGAAACAATGAAGTTGTACAAGTGCTCAGGTCTTTCGTTCATAGGGTCGCTATAATTCACCTATGACTCGAAGTCACTTAACAACAGCAACAACAACAACTTATGTTTGTTAACTACATTTCATATAATTTTTATAACAGTTTATATGTATGTAAGTTTAAGTACCCACAATTTAAAGGCACAATTTTAAAATAGAGTGCATAAATTAAATTGAATATGAAGATAAAGTATATGAAGCTGGAAATGCATACAAAGTATTTATCCTAAGTAAATAAAGACATCCAATAGAGAAAATTAGCTAGGTAAACTGGCCTAGTGGCAAGAAGCTGTATTGCAATCCTGAAGAATATGAATCCACCAGTTGCTCTGCAGGATAGACAGTCTTCTCCTATGTGATTAATTGTCTCTGAAAACCAGGTACATAGTCAGCTATGGGTCAGTTCCAACTTGACAGTAAGCAACAACAACACTAAATTTTATTGGAAAATATTTCAGCCAATTCTATAAACAATTTTCAGTATCAATGGCTTAAAAACTGCATGTAGTCCCCAGGAGACAAATTCTTAACCTTGAGCCTTGCTATACTCATACAAATTTATAAGTCATATAAGCTTCAATTACCATTGTGCATTTCAGTGCAGTATCTAATACATCTCACTTGGCATAGCATAATGTGTGTTTAATCCCATAAAGCAAATTTTATGTGCTATTATTAAAGAATGTGATTAAAACTTGGAAAGGAATCCTAGGAAATTTAAGTGCTATAAAGTTTTCAATCTATTCATTATTCTTCATTATCAATAGTCTAATATTTTTAAGTTATCTCCCTTTCTGATGTCAGATTGATCTTCGCTGAAAGCAGAGAATACCATAAAGTTCTTTAATTGTGTTTGATGACTATGCAAAATCATTCAACTCTGTATATTACAAGATTATGGATCTTATAAGATTTCTGGGAATTCCAGAATGCTTAACTACTTATGCAGAACCTACGGATAAATTTAAAAAACCAATCTTTTAAATAGAACTAAGCATAGGTTCAAAATTAGGAAAGATGTCTTTCTGGGTTATATCTTTTCTCCATACCTATATATATGTTGTTATTGATTGCCATTGAGTAGAGCACAACAACTCATAGCGACTCCATGAACAAAGGACCTAATGCCTTTCTATCAGTTTCTCCAAGTTCGTAGTTTTCATAGGCATGTGGTTTAGGAAGTGGATGCCACACCATTTTCCAAACTTTTCTTACAACTGGGAGTTCCACCAAACACTGTCCACATTGGTAAACCATTATGATATTTGATACGCCAATGGCACTAGTTCAGCATCGTAGCAAACCTAGATTACCTCAGTACAGCGAATTAACAAGGAGTGATGTAAAAAGAAGAAGAATGTAGCAAACTATACTACAAAATATAGCAACACTAGTCTCACTTAGCAGTGGTTAAGTGTTATCAAGTCAAAAATACATAGCGACCCTATGAACAAAAGACATGAACTCTATTCTTTAATTAATGTCATTTCTTTATGTTTATGGAGTTTATAGAGTTTCCACAGGTATCCGGTGCAGAAAGAGGACGCCACTCCTTCAAAACCTGAATCAGTCTGGAAGCTCCTCCAAACAGTGTCCGTGATGGGTAACCATCATGGCATTTGAAACAGCTATTGCACAATGATTGGCAACTCCAAGTTATTCAGTACAGAAAATGGTCAAATGACTACTGTACCACTTAAAAATGTTCATTCTCATGGTAATAAATTTATAATAAATAAAAAAGAATAAATAATTATATATTAATACTCAAAGAATGTAGCTCTCAATATTTATTACGTTATCAGTAACCAAAGCCAAACACAGGCCAAATGCAAAACAAGACCTTTTTTTGCTTGACCTCCAACAAGAAAGGATAAACCAGACTTCTAGATTGGAGCCACAGCACAGCAGCCTTCATAGCCAGCCACAGACATATGCAGAACAAATCAAGAAACAGAATAATTTTAAGACAAATGTGTCATCAGAATTGAAAGAATGCTCATCAAGAATTTGTGGTATGCAGATAAAATAATGAAGACTTAAAACACCTGCAGAAGGAAAAAACACACGTTCTTCAATATGGATTGCACATCAATATCAAGGAAACCACGGTCTTTACAACCGAACCAATAGATAACATCATGTTAGATGGAAAAAATTTTGAAGTAGTCAAAGATTTCTTTTACTTGGATCTACAACTAAAGCCATTGTAACAGTCAAGATATCAAAAGATATATTGTAACAAGCAACTTTTCTGTTGAGAACCTCTATAACGTGCTAAAGAACAAGTATCATCAGTTAAAAGACTAAGGTGGTGGTGGTTGTTGTTAAGTGCCGTAGAGTCGTAGGCGATTCATAGCAACCTTATGAAGGAGAGTCCTCTATGCTTGGGTGCCTTTCATCCTCTCTCCAGGTTCATACGGTTTCTGGAGGCAAGCTATTATGGAAGTGAATGCCACTCCTCCTTCCAAAAACACTAAGGTACACATAACTTAAGTCATTGCATTTTTAATGCCTACAAATATTAGACAATGAATAATAAAAATGGAAAAGGATCAATGCATTTGAACTGTGATGTTTATGAGGCGTATTAAATATTCCATAGACTGCCAAAAGAACAAACAAATCTATCTCTGAGGCAGTGCAACTCGGATATTTCTTAGATTAATTTTGCCTCACATACTTTGGACACCACCCTTCAAACAAAGGTAACATGCTAGGAAAATTAGAAGGTCAGCAAAAGAAAGAAAGACTCTCAGTAAGATTAAACTGACAGTGAATGCAACAATAAGCTTGAGCAGGTTTGTGACTGAGGATACTTCAGGATATTGTTTTGTGTGTCATTGAGTTGGAACCAACTCATAGCTGATCCTCTAGTAGGTTTTACAAATACAGTAAATCACAAGGGAAGAGAAAGATGTCAGGTAAGATGTCTTTTAGGAAGAGAAAGCTCATCTCGCACCCATGGAGGAGCTGATGGATCCAAACTACATATCTTTGCACTGGCAGAACAGTTAACACTAAGTTACCATGTTTGTTCTCATTCCCAAGAAAGAATATCTAACAACACGTAGAAATTATTGAACTGTATCATTGATATCACAAATAAGCAAAATACTGCTGAAGATCATTCAAATATAGCTATAACACCACATAGCCAAATAACTGCCAGAAGTTCAAGCTGGATTTATTAGAGGCCATGACACCAGGTTTATTACTGCTGATATAAGATTGATCCTGCATGAGAGCAAAGAATACAAAAGAACATCTATTTGTGCTTTATTGACTATGTAGCAACATTTTATTGTGTGTACCATAACAAATAATGGCTCACATTGTGAAGAATGGGAAAACCAGATCATTTACTTGGGCTCACATAAAACCTATACGTGGACCAATAAGCTATTGTGCAAATAGAACAAGGGAACAGTACAGGGTCTGCATTATGCAGATGACGCAACCCTGCTTGCTGAAATTGAGGAGGACCTCATGCACTTGATGCAGAGGGTCAAGGACTGCAGCCTTCAGTATGGACTGAGGCTCAGTGTCAAGAAGACAAAGATTCTCACCACTGAAACAATTGGCAGCATCAGGATGGATAGCGAAGAGATTGAGATTGTTCACAGCTTCAGTTTGCTTGGCTCCATGGTCAACACTCTTGGCACCATCAGCCAGGAAATAAAAAAATGTATTGCGATGGGAAAGTCTGCTGTTAGGGACCTCTGTAAAGTACTCAAGAACAATGGTGTCTCTCTGGAGATGAAGGTGCATCTGATAAATGCCATGGTGTTTGCAGTCACTTGTTATGCATCAGAGAGTTGGACAATGACTAGGGAAGATAGAAGAATTGACGCCTTTGAGCTGTAGTGCTGGAGAAGAGTATTGAATATACCATGGACTGCCAAGAAAACAAACAGATTCATCCTGGAGAGGATTAAACTGGGCTACTCCTTGGAGGTAAGGATTCTGGGGCTTCATCTGACATACTTTGGATATGTTGTAAGGAGGGACAGGTCCTTGGAGAGGGACATCATGCTTGGGAGGGTGGAGGGACAGCTCAGGAGGGGAAGACCCTCTATGAGGTGGAATGACTCAGTGACTGAGGTAACAGGATGGGTGTGTTAGAGGTAGTGCTATTGGCACAGGATAGAGCAGGGTTTAGGGCTGTTGTACATAGGGTCTCTATGAGTCACAAGAGACTTGACTGCACATAACAACAACAACAACAACATGTGGCAGGAAGGACATGAGACATTTGCTGCAAAAGTTCAAAAACTGTAGTCTTCAATATGGATTAAAGCTCAAAAATCAAGTAAACAAAAATTGTCACTACTGGGCCAATTGACAGCATGATAGATGAAGAATGAGTTAGAACATTCTGGGAACTAATAATCAGGAAATCCAAAGACGAATTGTATGGGAAAATCTGCTTTCAGGGACCTCTCCAGAGAAATGAAGAACAATTTTGTCAATCTACCCGCTAAGGTATTCCTAATCCAATTCATGGTCTCTGCAACTGTTTCGTATGCATCAGAGAGCTGGGCAAGAACTAAGAATGATAGAATTGATGTCTTTAATTTGTAGTGCTGCAGAAGAGTATTGAATATACCATGAACTACCAAGAGAACAAACAGGACTATCCTGGAGAGGATGAAACCAAGTTTTTCATTGGAGGCAAAGATTTTGAAACTCCATCTAACATACATTTGTCATGTGGCCAGGATGTAGCAGTTCTTAGAGAAGGGCATCATGGAAAGAAGAATGGAAGAAGGAGATTGTTAAGGAGAAGACTACACTGAATGAAAGGTATTTGCACAGTAACTTGAATAATGGGGGTGGCTATGCCTGAGACAAAGAGATTGACTCAAGTTAGGGCAGGGTTCAGAGGTACATAGAGTCACTATGAGTCATAAGCGACTTGATGGCACATAACAACAACATGCAAAAGGAATGCATCCTTTCTTTATATTTATTTAACATATATTATGATCAAATTATTTGAGAAATTCAACTCTATATATAAAAATTTGATATCAGAATAGGAGGTTGGTCCATAACACATTCCTTATGACAAAACCTTACTTGCTGAAAGTGAGGAGAATTTGAAGCACTTGCTACAGAAAGTTAAATACTGTAAACTTCAATATGGATTTCATCGCGATGTCAAGGAAACAAAAATTTTCACTACTGGGCTGTTGGCAATATTCTGATGGAGAAAAGATAGAAACTCAACGACTTTATCTGGCTTATATCCAACAATCAGTACAAGTCAGGAGATCAAGAGATGCATTGCACTAGGCAAAGTACGAAGTCAGGGACCTCCCCAAATTATTGAGAAGCAATGGTGTCAGTTTGAAGACTAAGGTGTGCTTGTTTCATGTTATGATCTATTCAGTCAGTTGCTTTGTATAAAGAATGAATAAGGATGACAGGAGTTGATGACATTAAACTGTGATATTAGAGAAGAGTAAGGACTATTCCATAGACTTCGAAAGAAACAAACAGATGTCTTGAAGAAGGTGCAGACAGAGTACTCTTTGGAGGCAAAGATGATATCTATTTATCTTATATACTCTGGGAATTTTTGTAGGAAAGGCTATTTCTTGGAGAGAAATATAATGCTTGGAAAGGTGGAGGGTTGGAGAAAGAGAAGAAGACCCTCATCCAGATAGATCAGATAGATTTAAACAGAAACTACAATAACGGACTTTTGTTTACCAGAGACTGTGAAGATGACACTACATAAATACCTAATAAACAACAAGCCACCATAGATTACCTACTTCAGAATAGGAATTGAATATGATTCAGTTAGAATTGAATAAGGACCTATGAGTTCAAGTCAACCCAAAGGCATATTAGAACTCCTTTAATTGAACTTTCCTTTTCCCGTTCTATTTCAAATTGTTTCTAAGAAGAAAACATAATTCTAATGCAATCATTCTCTGTAGTTGAAGAATAAACTGCTTAGCAATTGTCTTCATATAACAAAGGGAAACTTTTTTCTCTAATTTCCTTTTCTGTCTCACTTTTTTAAAATTGTTAAATATTTTATTCATTTAGTTCTTCAGTCAATGTCTATGGAGGAAGCAGTCTAGAATTCAGTGAATATCTGGTACCAAATCTTCTTTACAGTGTTGAAGGGAAAAGATGTCTCTTTGAGGATTACCTTGTATCTAACTGAAGTTGGATGTTTACAGAAAACAAAAAGTACCAGAGGAATGTCTGTGTTTTATTGATTGTGCAAAGGCCTTTGACTGAGTGGATGACTACGAATTATGGGTAGCTTTAAAGAGAATAGAAATCCCAGAACACTTGATTGTACTTATGCAAATCCTATACTTGGGCCAGGAGTCAGTTCTCAGAATAGAGTGATGAAACACCGCATGCTTCAAAACCAAGAAAGGAGTGTGCCAGGGATGTGTCCTATCTCCATACCTTTTCAATCTACATGCTAAACAGATTATTCTGGAGGCTAGGTCTTATGAGGATGAATGCAGCATCAGGATTGGAGGAAAACTCATCAACAAACTATTATGAAGATAACACAAGCTTGATTGCTGAAAATGAGGAGGACCTGAAGGGCTTGTGCAGAAAGTCAAGGACTGTAGTCTTCAATATGGATTGAAGCTCAACATCAAGAAGACAATTAATCTCACCAAGAGGCTAATTGGCAGCATCATGATAGAGAGAGAAGAGATTAAGAACTTTAACAATTACAACTTGCTTGTCTTCACAATTAACACTCATGGTACCAGCAAGAAATCAAAAGATGAATTGCTTTGGGAAAATCTGTTGTCAAGGTCCTCTCCAGAGTATGGAAAAGCAACAATATAAGTCTAGAAACTAAGGAGTGCATGATCCAGGCCATGGTCTTCACAATAACTTGCTATGCGTCAGGGAGCTGGACAGTAACTGCGGGTGACAGAAGAAAAATTGATGTCTTTGAATTGTAGTGTCAGAAAAAGTCTTGACAATACAGTGGACCACGAAGAAAACAAACAGGTCTGTCTTAGACAGGGTAAAACCAAGTGTTTCCTTGGAGGCTAGGATTTTGAAGCTTCATTTCAAATAATTTGGACACATGGCCAAGAAGACCAGTTTTTGGAGAAGGAAATCATACTTGGAAATGTGGAGGAAAAGCACAGGGGATAAAGATCCCAGAATAGATGGAGTGATACAGTAACTGGGGCAATGGGAGTAGATATGTTGGTGTCAGTGATACTGGCTTAGGATAACGCATGCTTCAGAGCTACAATTGCATGAGTTGCCTGTGACTCAGTGACACAAAATAACAACAGAAATTCCATATACAGATTGAAAAGGTACGGAGAAAGGATGCATCCCTGGCATATACCTTTCCTGATTTTGAATCGTGCAGTGTTTCCTTGATCTGTTCTGATGACCTCATCCTGGTCCAAGTATAGGTTTCACATAACCACAATCCTTGTCCTTGGTGAAAGACATCATGCTTGAAAAGGTGAAGGGATAGCACAAGAGAGGAAGCCCAGGGATCAGCTGGATTGACTCAGTGGCAGGGATAATGAGGGTAGATGTATCAGAGAAAAAGAAATTGGCTTTAGTTGTTGTTGCACATAAGGTTACTATGAGTATCAAACAAGTGAATGGCACATAACAACAACAACTGAAGTTCCTTCATACAGATATGAAAGTTGGAAAACCAATAAGGAAAGCAAAAGATGGACTGAAGACCTTGAATTGGTGTTGGTGGTGCTGTTAGGTGCCATCGAGTCATGCACTATTCAGAGCACCCTTATGAGAAAAAGATCTCAATTATGTTCTGTCCTGTGCCATTCTCATACTTCCTGATACACAAGAGCCCATTGCAGCAGTCACCATGTAAATCCACCTGATTGTCTTCCTGTTCTTCGCCAACTCCTCACCATTCCCAACATCATGTCCCTCTCCAAGGAATAGCACCTCCAGCAAAGGAGTCTTCTTCCAGGTCAGACACAGCAAAACCCGGCCAGAAAGGGAGGGGAAGGTGTCACTGGGCAAGGTCACCTCGGAGAACAGCAAAGGAGTTGTCTTCCAGGTCAGACACAGCGAAACCCGGCCAGAGAGGGAGGGGAAGGCATCACTGGGCAAGGTCACCTCGGAGAACAGAAAAGGAGTCATCTTCCAGGTACACAGAAAAACCAGCGGGCCCTCGGGCTGCAGAAAGGAAAACATAATCTACACAGGAGTTCTACAGGACAGGTCACCTTCCCTTGGAGACAGTACAACTAAACTTAAGAGACACTGGTCAAAAGAAAAATGTCAGCAGTCGACGTTTT
>NW_006399873.1:166379-182069 GCF_000299155.1 Elephantulus edwardii
GACACCGTTGCTCTTGAGTACTTTAGAGAGGTCCCTAACCACAGACTTTCCCATCACAATACGTTTTTTGTTTTCCGGGCTACTGGTGCAAAGAGTGTTGACCATGGAGCCAAGCAGACTGAAGCTGTGAACACTCTCAATCTCGTCACCATCCATCCTGATGCTACCGATTCGCCCGGTGCTGAGAATTTTTGTCTTCCTGACATTGAGCCTCAGTCCATATTGAAGGCTGCAGTCCTTGACCCTCTGCAGTAAGTGCATGAGGTCCTCCTCAGTTTCAGAGAGCAGGGTTGTGTCATCTGCTTAACACAGATTGTTGATAGATCGTCCACCAATCGTAATGCCACGCTTCTCCTCATAGAGCCCAGCCTCTCGGATAATCTGCTCTGCAATTCCCTAACTGCAGATTTTCCCAGTGCAATGTATCTCCTTATTTCCTGACTTTTCATATCAAGGATGTTAATTGTGTATCCAAGCCAGATGAAGCTGTTGACAGTTTCAATAACCTCCCCATCTGTCATAACACTGCCATTGGTCCTGTGTTAAGAATCATTTTATTCTTGCTTTTGAGACACAGTCCATACTGAAGACTGCATTCCTTGGTCTTCTGCAAATAGTGCTTCAAGTCCTCACTTTCAGTAAGAAAGATTGTATCTTCTGCATAAAACTAGTTATTGATGAACCTCCCTCCAGTCAATCCTGATGTCACACTCTCTTCATAGAGTCCAGCTTCTCAGTAATTTACTCAGCTTATAGATTAAACAGGTATGGAGAGAGAATACAACCCCAATGCACTCTCTTCCCAATTCCAAATTATGCAGTGCCCCCTTACTCTTTTTGCACAAAAGCCTCTTGATCCAGGTTTAGGTTCCTCAAGAGCACAATCAAGTGCTTTGGGATTTCAATTCTTCTCAATGTCAGACAAAACTTGTCATGATCCATACAGTCAAGTGCCTTTGCATAGTCAATAAAGCACAAAAAGACATTTTTCTGGTATTCCTTACTTTCAGCAAGGATCTATCTGAAATCAGTACTAATATCCCTTTGTGTCATGACCTTTTCTAAACCCTCCTTGAACTTCGGCAGCTCCTTATCTAAGTACTGGTCAGGCCATTTTTGAATGATCTTCAGGAATATTTTGCTTGCATGTGCTATCAATGATATTTTTTAATAATTTCCACATTCAGCTGGATCACAAACTATTGGCAATCATTCAAACATACAATCACAATGTATTAATGATAATTGATGACTGGACTACAAAAGTATGAAACAGTGAAGAAGGAACAATAGTTGGAAAATATGGGCTTGGTGATAGAAAAGAAGCTGGAAACAGAATGATTGTATTTTGTATTTACAATGATTTATTCATTACAAATACTGTTTCTAAAAGACACAAAAAATGACTTTACAAGTGGATTTCACCAGCTGAGTTGCACAGGAAGCATATTTACTACATTTGTGGCAGAAATCTTTGGAGAATCTCAATAGTGTTAGTCAAAACAAGGCCAGAGGGAGACTTTGGGTCTGATCATCAATTACTCATGTACAAGTTCAAGTCGAGGCCGAAGAAAATGAAAATAAGTCCACAGGAACCAAGATGTGATTTTAAGTCAATTTCATCTGGAGTTCATGATCCTCTTAAGGAAATATTTGAGACATTGAACCCACTTGAATTGTAGTACTGGTAAAAAATATTGAATATACCATGGAGTACCGAAAGAATAAACAAGCATATCTGAGAAGAAGTGCAGTAAGAGATTTCAGATAGTCAACATTTGAAATGCTGTCATTTTATCTTGTTGTGTTTAAAATATTATATTTTTTCACCTTAAAGAAATCACAAATTTCCATCTTATTTTGAGTTGTGATAGAGAAATATATTTATTTCTTTTTATATAAAGTGTCGAATATATCAATAGGTGAGTTTTAGAAATAAAGCAAATAAAGCAAAAAAATAAAACCAAAACTTGAGTAAGGAAGGTAGGTTTGTCAGAGACAGGCAGTGAGATTGGTCCAGGATAGAGCAGGATTTAGAGCTATTTTTATATTAACATATTTAAACTCATATGGACTGGTAATACTGAAAAGAACATATTGATAATATGAGTTACTGAGATACTGACAATTCAGTTTTTGCATATTCAAATATGAAATTTTGTGTCTTTTGATTTTTTTTTATTTTCCTTCAGGAAGCTTCTATTGGTTTAATTGGTCATGTTAAACAGTGTATTAAAATAAGAGCTGTAACTACAGCATATGCACAGGATTTCAGCCACACATCTTTCTTTTTACTTTGAGCATTCATCATATAGGCAAGATCTGAGATTTTTTTATACAACAAGAAAAGAGTGAATATTAAGATATTATTTGTATTTTGTAATTTACATATAAATTCCTTTCTCATTCTAGGTATGATTAGGTTTCAAAGGTCATATTATTATCTAATCAATCATGCTTGAGAGTCAAAGTTTGTTCTCCAGGATTAGTGGAAGAGAATTTTGCTGCTAATGTACAGTCCGGGAGTGGTGTTGTTATATGTCATCAAGCTGCCTCTACTCATAGCAACCCTATATACAACAGCTTTATACCCTGCTCTACACTGGGCCAATAGTAATGTCTCAGACACACCTATGCACATTACCCAAGTCTCTGAAATCAATCCATCTAATTGAGGGTCTTCCTCTCCTGTGCTGCCTCTTCACCTTCCCAAGCATGATGTCCCTCTCCAAGGACTGGTCACTCCTTGCAACACGTCCAAAGTATGTCAGATGAACCTTCAGAATTCCTCCCTCTAAGTAGCACTCTGGTTTTACACTCTCCATGCCAAACCTATTAATTCTCTTAGCAGTAAATGGTATATTCAATACTCTTCTCCAACACCACAGCACAAAGGCATCAATTCTCCTTCTAGCCTCGCTAGTCATTGTCCAGCTCTCTGATGCATAGCAAGTGATTGCAAACCCCATGGCCTCTATCAGGAGCACCCTAGTCTGCAGACAAACATCATTGCTCTTCAGTACTTTGGAGAGATCTCTGAAAGCAGACTTTGCCAACACAACACATATTTTAATTTCCTGGCTGCTGGTGCCAAGAGTTTGGATTGTGGAGCAAACTGAATATGTTTACAATCTCAATATCTTGACCATCCATTATGATGCTGTCAATTGACCCAGTGATGTCATTCTTTGTTTTCTTGATATTGAGTTGCAATTCATATTGAAGGTTGCAGTCCTTGACCTTCTGCAGCAAGTGCTGCAGGTCCTTTTTAGTAAGCAGTATTGTGTCACCTGCATAACACAAATAGTACAAAATAATAAAATAATATAAAAAATAATGCAAAGGTATGCATTTCCAATCCACCAGCTCTTCTGGTGGGCAAGGGTAGATAAACTCTTTCTGGACCATTTACTGCCTCTAAAAACTCATCAAAGCATCAGTTATGTTTTGGTTCAGAGTAGATGGTACTCAACACCACCACCACCTATTGATATAATTTCACCTGTTAAAATTCACTTAGTGTAGCTGACTTCCATTTCTCCATCATACCTTCTCTATTTTCTCAGTGCTTTTAGAAGTCAAGAGGGTGCTGCTGTTGTTGAGGTTTCCTCAAGCCTGTCCCTTCCCACGAACTAGCCATGGAACAGAATCCTAGTCCTTTTTGCTATACTTTCTACTTATCTTCCCTGGACAGGATTTCCGTTCATTTGTACCCGAGGAGATTATCCATCTTTTTTCTATGTATTCAAACTGGGTGCCTTTCAAGATTACATCACAGCTTCCTACAACTAGGCTACCATAACTCCCTTCCATTATGTACATAGTTGGTTATCTCCAGGTCCTATGATATATTATCCGTAATGGACCAAAGAGAATACCCTGTTTATGAGGCTACAGCCACCAAGTAATTTATTTTTGTGGGTTGTTTTTGGTGGTATATTTTTCAGATTTGATTCAAAGGCAAAATGCTGGCTAAGAATATCTTGGATAAGTGAGAAGTAAAACAAACAAACAAACAAACAAACAAACAAAAGAGGGACATAAAGATGGACTAGTAGATAAGAATGTTGTTGTTAGATGTAGCTGAGTCAAGTATAACTCAGAAATCCTATAAAAAACTAATTTGAACCTTGTCCTCTTAACATGCCATCCTTACAATCTCTGATATACTCAAGATAATTGCCACAGTTACCATGTCAATGCACCTGGTGGAGGGTCTTCCTCTCTTTTGCTGACTCTCCACCTTCCAAATCATGATGTCCCTCTCTATGGAATAAGTTCTCTTAGCAACATACACAAAGTATGGTGACACAAAACTACATCATCTTTGCCTCCAAAGAGTAAGTGCTTCCCATCTTTTCCAAAACTTTTGCTGGTTCTTTTGGAAGTCCATGAAATCTTCAGCACTCTTCTCTAACATAACAATTCAAAGTCATCAATAATTCTTCTGTCATCATTATCCATTTTCCAGTTTTCAATTGTATAGCAAGTGACTTAAAATCCCATGACCTCAATCAGGTGCACCTTAGTGATCAAACTTATATCATTACTCCTCAATAATTTGGAGAAGTCTCTGACTACAGGCTTTCCCAGTACATCACATATCCTGATCTCCTGACTACTTGCACCAAGTGAATTGATAGTGGATTCAAGTAAGATGAGGTCATTGGGTCTCAATCCTTTCTCCATCCAACATGATGTTGCCTCTATTTCCTGTGGCAAGGATTATTGTTTTATTGATATTGATGTTGATGTTCAATCCATAGAAAAGGCTGCAGTGTTTAACCTTCTGTGACAATTGTTTCAAGTACTCTTCACTTTCACTGAGCAAGGTGTCATTTGCATAACACACATTATTGACTCTCACTTCAATCCTTATATGACGTTTCTGCATGGAGTCCAGCTTCTTAAATAACTTTCTAAGCATATATACTAAATGAATATGTCATTGAATGTACAGAATTATATCATTCTGCTCCAGCATCATTTCTGTCACCAAATCCATGTTTTCTGAATACTGATCCTTCTTTCCTGTTTCCAACTTTGGCATTCCAGTCACCCATTATTATTAATGTATCTTAATTGTATGTGTTTGGAAGGAGTAGTGGCATCCATCTCCATAATAGCTTGCCTCCGGAAATGCTATGAACCTGGAGAGAGGATGATAGGCACCCAAGTGTCGAGGACTCTCCTTCATAGGGTCGCTATGAGTCGACTGTGACTCGATGGCACTTAACGACCACAACAATTACATGTGTAATTGATTCCTGACTGCTAAAGCTGATGGAAGTCTTTTATTCACTCGTCTTTGGCTCTACTTGTTACTGCCTAATTTGAATTATATTGGTATTCCCTGGACTTACTTGTATGTGTATGGTTATTATCCTGTCACTCACAACATTGTATTTCACGATGGATCAAGAGATTACTTTTTTAACTATGAAAGCAACTCCATTTTCATCACCTTTTCATCTCTGGCTTAGTAGATCATAGAATTGTCTGATTTTAAATTTCTATGCCAGTCCATATCATTTTGTCAACGTTTAGTATGTCAATAATTATGCATTCCATTTCTTTCTTAACAATTTCCAATTTTCCTACATTCATGCTTTTTACAGTCCATATTCCCATCACATCTTCATGCAACTGTTCCTCTTCCTTTGCTTTTCTGTATTTGAGGGCTGAGCCTCAGTTGCCATATCTCTAACTTTAAACTTGCTCTACCTGTAGGATATCCACTAGGTCAACTGACAGTAAGAGATCCATATTTGTTCCTAATCTAAAGAAAGGTGATCCAATAGTTGTTGTTGTTGTTATGTGCCATCGAGTCACTTGCTACTCATAGCGACACTATGTACAACAGCCCTAAACTCTGCTCTGTCCTGTGCCAATCACACTGTCTCTGACACTCCCATCCTGATTATTCCAGTCACTGAATCAATCCAGCTCATAGAGGGCCTTCCCCTCCTGCACTGTCCCTCCACCCTCCCAAGCATGATGTCCTTCTCCAAGGACAGGTCCCTTCTCACAACATGTCCAAAGTATGTTAGACGGAGCCTCAGAATCCTTGCCTCCAAGGAGCCACCTGGTTTAACCCTTTCCAGGATGAATATGTTTGTTTTCCTAGCAGTCCATCCTACTCTCAATACTCTTCTCCAGCACCACAGCTCAAAGGCATCATCAATTCTCCTTCTATCCTCTTTGGTCATTGTCCAACTCTCTGATGCACAACAAGTGATTGTGAAGAACATGGCCTGTATCAAACGAACCTTAGTCTTCAGAGAGACACCATTGCTCTTCAGTACTTTGGAGAGGCCCCTAACAGCAGACTTTCCCGTGGCAATGCACCTTTTAATTTCCTGGCTACTGGTGCCAAGAGTGTTGACTGTGGAGCCAAGCAAAGTAAAGCTGTGTACAATCTCAATCTCTTCGCCATCCATCCTGATGCTGCCAATTGGCCCAGTGGTGAGAATCCTTGTCTTCTTGACATTGAGCCTCAATCCATAGTGGAGGCTGCAATCTTTCACCCTCTATAGCAGGTGTATCTTTAATATCACATGAAAGTAATATTCTACTAAAAATTATCAAAAAACAACCTGGAATACTACATCAGCAGAGAACTGCTATATGTGCAGGCTAGGTTTAGAGGAGATTGTAGCACTAGGGCTATGGCAGCTAATGTTAGATGGATCTTGACTGAAAGTGGAGAGTACCAGAGGAATGTCCATCTGTGTTTCATTGACTATGCAAAGACATTTTACTGTGTGGATCACAATAAATTGTGGCTAACTCTAATAAAAATTCGAATCCCAGAACACTTGATCATGTTTATGCAAAACCTATACCTGGACCAAGAAACAGTTTTTAGAACAGAGTAAGGAAACACTCTGTGGTTTAAAATCGTGATGAGTGTATGCCAGGGATGTGTCCTATCCCCATAACTTTTCAATCTATACGTGAAAGAGATCATCAAAGAGATTGGGCTCTATGAGGAGGAGTGTGGCCACCCTGACATCATACTATCCCATTGCAATTTGTCTTTTGATATCCTGGCTGTTGGTACCAGGAGTGTTTGTTCATTGTGGAGCTGAACAAACAGAAACTGTTAACAATCTCAGTCTCTTCTCCATCCATCATGGCACTGGCAATTGTCTCAGTGATGAGAATCTTTGTTTTCTATTTGTTGAGTTTCAATCCATATTGAAGACTATAGAACTTGAGTCTCTTTTTTGTGAGTTCTTTTTCAGTGCTGATTTGGGTTTTTTGTTTGTTTGTTTGTTTGTTTGATTGATTGTTTTTATAACAGTTTATTCCTTATTGAACAGGATGAAATCAACCCTGCGTAGTTCACGTGTTCAAATTTTATTTTCCTGATAAGCAAAGAATATTATCAGGAGGTATGTTCTAATCGTGCTTTCCATTTAATTCTAAATATTCTAGGGTTTGCCATAAGAACATCATATTTCAGGAAAGCCAGGGTTTAAATGAGAAAAGGTATAAATTTTGCGCATTCATTTTGTGCAGTAAGTAACTAGAAAGGAAATAAAGTATCGTACATATATTGGAAGAGTAAATTTATAGAACAAGGCTAGTGAAAATGTTCAAGGGATAAAATGGTGCAACCACTGTGCAAAGTGGTGTAGCGTTTTCTCAAAAAGTTTTAAATAGAGATACTATTTGATGCAGCAATTCCACTACTGGGAATATACCCTAAGAGACCATAACCGCCATCCAAATGGATATATGCACACTCATGTTTATCATGGCTTTGTTCACAATAGCAAGGAGCTGGAAACAACCTAAGTGCCCATCAACAAATGAATGGCTAGAGAAGTTGTGGTATAGTCACACAATGGAGTACTATGTTGCATTGAAAAACAAGGAACTCATGCAGTATTATTCAAAATGGTTGACCTTGGAGGAAATTATGCTGAGTGAAATATCTCAGTCACAAAAGGGCAAACTGCATAGTGCCACTGTTGTAGAATGGGGCTGACATTAGGGTTGGGGTAAGACTGAGAAAAACTGGATAAATTATGTATACTGCATTGAATGAGATGAAGATGAGGGAGAGAGCAATTTAAAACAGACATATTATAAGGTATTATGATTATCATAGGAGTCCAGAATGAAGGTTTCATAGTGGAGTGTAGCCAGGGTGGGGGGAGGGGGGAATGTATACCAATGAAAGATGTTTTCTTTTAATTTCAAAGAGAAGAGTGAACTGGGGGATGGGGGGAGAAAAGTATAATAATGAATCAATGGAAATCCAAAATCTCAGTAAATGTTCATTAAAATTAATAACATTTTTTTAAAAAGATATAGTGTGAATAGTGCCCCTTGAGTTGTGCTTCATGAAAACTTTGGTTTTAACTTGGAAGCACAATGTAAAAAAATGAACTAACTTAAAGATGAAGACCTAAGGAATCAGAAAGTCTATTATAGTGTGTGGTGGCGGGTCTGCATTGCCTGTGCTGCTTCCATAGTTATTTGGGAGAAATCTGCTGTTTAGCTTGACCACACAGGACTCCTTAACTCAGGTACTTTGGGGAAGAAACTGCTGTCTGGCCTGACCACGTGTGACCCCTAAACTCAGTCAACAGGGAGGTCCTGGGCCCCTCGATGGAGGTGAGAAGCCACTTCCAGAAGAAAACAACAGGCTTTCTCCATTTTCACTCCCGTACTTCTGGAAACAAACTGCTGTCAGCCTCGGGCTAAGAAAGAAACACAACTATATAGGTTTTTCTCAAAACATTTCTGTTCTGTGGATAATTTTATAGTTATAACAATCTAATATCTACTAAGAAAAGACTCTCATAATTTCAAGAAAGCAGCAATCCACATCAGCTATTATGAAGAAACATATAATCCTTCTCCTAAAAAAGGAGACCCAATGAATACCCCAGATGGAGAAAATCAGAAGAAATATGGTGGCATAGAGTTGCTTGATCAGCTACAGAAAAAAGATGCAAATGTGGGAAGAAACAATGGAAGTCAATAAGAGAGCAAATACTTCAGAGACAATAATCCAGAAAAAATACATAGATGAGGAAACTCTTGAACAGATATTGATGAAAATAAAAAATACGGAAGAAAAAAAAATGATAGAATAGGCAAAGAGGTACAAGAATGAAAATAAAAAAATACGGAAGAAAAAAATGATAGAATAGACAAAGAGGTACAAGAAAAAATCTTCACAAGAGAGAGAGGGTACGGCCAACACAGTATTGGAAATAACAGAAAAGCATGAAAATACAATCCAGAATATTAAGACTGAAATGGCAGAAGTGTCCAACACAGTGACAGGACAAAAAATTAGAACTGAAGAGATGGAACAGAGAGTCAGTGAGATGGAAGACAAAGGCCTCACTAAAAACCTACTTGAATAAAAAACAGAGATGAGACATAAAGAAAATGAAGAAAACATTAGAATTATGTGGGATGACAACAAGCAGAATAATATATGTATGACTAGAATTCCAGAACAGGGAAGGGCAGGGAAATCACTGAGAAGGTTGTGGAAGAAGTACTAGAAGAAAACTTACCAAGTATTTTGAAGAATGGGAAATCCACATCCAAGAAGCACAGAAAACACCAAATAGACTAGACCCTAAAAGAAAAATACCAAGACATGTAATAGTCAAATTCTCCAAATTAGAAGGTAAGGATAGAATTCTAAAAGCAGCATGATAAAAGCAGAGTTACCTGCAAAGGGAAAATAATTAAATACAATTCTCATTTCTCAGCAGAAACTATTCGAGCTAGAAGGCAATGAGATGTCATATACGAAAAGTTGAAAGATAACAATTTCCACCCATGGATTCCATATCCAGCAAAGCTCTCTATCAAATTGGAAGGGGAAATTTGATTCTTTACAGAAAAGAAGGACCTTAAGGAATTTGTGAAAACAAGAGCAAAATTACAAGAAATTTTAAGTGAAATCCTATATGCAGAGACACCAAAGGAAAGTCAATGAACCACAGTAACCAGAAACAACAGATAAAGCAACAAAACAAAATGGCAAAAGTAAAACTTGGTATGACAATAATAACACTTAATGAGAACGGTCGTCAGAACAGAGCAAGGAAACATTGTATGATTCCAAATTGGGAAGGGCATATGTCAGAGATGTGTCCTGCATGCAGAACAGATCATTCTGGAGGCTGGGCTCTATGAGGAGAAATGTGGCATCAGGATCGGTGGAAGATCTATCAACAATCTGTGGTATGCGGATGACACAACCCTGCTTGCTGAAACTGAGGAGGACCTCATGCACGTGCTGCAGAGGGTCAAGGACTGCAGCCTTCAATATGAACTGAGGCTCAATGTCAAGAAGATAAAGATTCTCACCACTGGACCAATTGGCAGCATCAGGATGGATGGTGAAGAGATTGAGATTGTTCACAGCTTTAGTCTGCTTGGCTCCACCTTAGCACCAGCAGCCAGGAAATTAAAAGACGTATTGAGATGAGAAAGCCTGCTGTTAGGGACCTCTCTAAAGTACTCAAGAGCAACAGTGAGTCTCTGGAGACTAAGGTGCGTCTGGTACAGGCCATGGTCTTTGCAATCACTTGTTATGTGTCAGAGAGTTGAACAATGACCATATAGGATAGAAGGAGAATTGATGCTTTTGAGCTTCAGTGTTGGAGAAGAGCGCTGAGAGTTCTGTGGACTGCTAAGAAAACAGATTCATCCTGGAGAGGGTTAAACTGAGCTGCTCCTTCGAGGCAAAGATCCTGAGCCTTCGTCTGACATACTTTGGTCATGTTATAAGGAGAGAGTGGTCCTTGGAGAAAGGCATCATGCTTGGGAAGGTGGAGGGCAGGCACAGGAGGGGAAGGCCCTCTGGGAGATGGATTGATTTAGTGACTGGGGCAATCGGGATGAGTGTGTCGGAGACAGTGAGATTGGCACAGGTCAGAGCAGAGTTTAGAGCTGTTGTACATAGGGTCACTATGAGTCGCAAGTGACTCGACGGCACATAACAACAACAACAACAACAATGTGAATGGACTAAATGTTCCAATTAAGAGGAAAAGAGTAGCAGAATGGATAAAATAACAAAGCCCATCAATATGTTGCCTACAAGAGACACATCTAAAAAACTAAGAGAAAGATTCAAAATCAGGAGGTGGGGAAAAACTTACCAAGCAAATGACAACCTCACAAAAGCAGGAAAGGCAATGCTAATCTCTGTTAAAATAGATTTCAGAATAAAAAGATCATTGAAGATAAGGAAAGGCATTACATACTGGTTTAAGGCACAATGGGTCAAGAAGACAGAATCTTGGTCAATATTTATGCACCAAATATTAGACCTGCAGGATACATAAAACAATGGTTAACAGAACTGAAGAGAGAAAAAGACAGTGACACAATAGTGGTAGGATATTTTAATACACCACTATCACCAAAGGATAGGTCAACTCAGAAGAAACTCAACAAAGATGCGGAAGATCTAAACTATACAATCAGACAACTCGACCTTGTTCACTTTCTTCTAAAGTGCACATGGTATATTGTCCAGAATTAATCATATATTAGGTCATAAAGCAAGCCTCAACAAATTAAAAAAAAAAAAACACATTGATATAATACAAAGCATTTTCTCAGACCACAATGCCACAACATTAAGAATTAACCACAGATGAGTAAGGATTACAAACTCACCCATGTAGAAACTAAGTAATTCTCTGACAAAAATAGATTGGGTTATAAAAGAAATAAAGAATGAAATTAAAAAAAAAATATTTGAAACAAATAATAATGAAAGTATAATGTACCAAAAACTCTGGGACACAGCTAAGGCAGTTCTCAGAGGGCAGTTCATAGCAATAGACACATACATAAAAAAGGAAGAAGGAAGAAGAATCAATGATTTAACTCAAAACCTTCAGCAAGTTCAAAAAGATCAACAATGTAATCCTATATCCTCTAGAACAACAACAACAAAAACAAATTATAAGGACAAGAGCTGAAGTCAATGAGATGGAAAACAGGTAAACCATTGAAACCAACAATGAGAACAGGAGATGGTTTTTGAAAGTTCCCACAAAGATAAATATTGTATAAGACCATTATTGTAGAATGAGTATAAGGATCCAGGAAGGAAGGAAAAGACTGGAAGCAGATGGATGTGGATGAATAGGGAAATAGGGAATTAGTCATTGGATTGTACAATTTTATGGGTGAGGGGGTGAGAGAAATTGAAAGAATTTGTTAGAATTTATATTGGAATTTTGTAAATACACTAGTTAAAAAAAAAGAAAAAAGAAAGTATTTCATGACAGACTCTAGTATAAACCTAAGAAGTCTCTTAATTTTTCAAGGTCTATTTCCTAATATCTTCATGGGTTCAAGTACATCAGAGATGGTGAGGATGACCCAGGATAGGACAAGATTCAGAGCTGATTTTTGTTCATAGGGTCCCGATAAGTTGTACTTGACCCTATGGCACCTAACAAAAATGACAACAACAAAATATAATCATGGATTTATTATTGTTGTTGTTGTTATGTGCCACTGAGTCAAGTACAGTTCATAGACACCTCATGAACAACACATCTGAACTCTGTCCTGTTCTGCACCATCCTCATCATCTCTGACTCACTTGCTTCAGTCACTATGTCTATCCATCTCATCGACTGCCCTTTCCTCCTTCACTCACCTTCCACCTTTTCTAGCATGATGACCCTTTCCAAGGAACGGTCCCTTCTTACAGGATGCCCAAAGAATGTGTGATAAAGTGTCACCATCCTTGTGTCCAAAGAGCACTCTGGCTGTAGCTGACATATCTACTTGTTTTGTGGGTTTTTTTCTGACCATGGAATGAATATTCCGTACTCTCCAACACCACAACCCAAAGATACAGAGTCTTGAATATACCATGGACTGGCAAGAAAACAAATAGGTCTGTTTTGGAGAGGGTAAAACCAAGTTTCTCCTCAGAGTCCAGGATCTTAAAGCTCCATCTGACATATTTTGGGCACATGGTCAGGAGAGACCGATCTTTGGAAAAAGACATCATGCTTTGTAGAGTGGAAGACAACACAGGAAAGGAAGATCACGGATGAGGGGGATTGATACAGCAACTGGGGCAATGGGAGTTGGCATATCAGAATTAGTGAGACTGGCTCAGGACAGGGAAAGGCCTAGCGCTCTGCACACAGGATCATTATGGGTTGCAGGTGACTAGATGCCATATAACAACAACATCCTCTCATTGTCCAGCTCTCAGATGCATAGGAAGTGATTGGAAAGACCATGCCTTGAATCAGGTGCAGTTTAGTCTTCAAATCGACATCATTGCTCCACAGTACTTTGGAGCAATCCCTGACAATAAACTATCCCAGTACAATATGTCTTTTCATTTCTTGACTGCTAATACCAAGGTTGTTGATTGTGGATCAAAGTAAGATAAAATCATCAATTTCTGTCTTTTATCTGTCTTTCAGGATGTTGCCTATTGGCCCTGTGGTAAACATGTTGGTATTTTTCCTTGATGTTGAGATGCAATCCATTTTGAAAGCTATAGTCTTTGATCTCCTGCAAAATTTCCAGTCTTTCTCACTTTCAGCAAGCAAGGCTATGCCATCTGCATAATACAAGTTGTTGATGAGTCTTCCTTCTATCCTTATGCCACATTTTTCTTCAGAGTTCAGCTTCTCAAAGTATTTGTTGAGCATGCAAATTTAATAGGTATAGAGAAAGGATATATCCCTGACATACACATTTCTTGATTTTAAAAATGTATTGTTCCTCTGCTCTGTTCAGATGGCAGCTTCTTTGTCTAGATATAGGTTTCATATGAGCATGATTAAATGTTCTTAGATTCCGTTTAGTATCAATATTGTTGTTATTTTTGTTGTGTAGCACAGAGTTGGAATCAACCCATAGCTGAATCTTAAGCAGATTTTCAGAGACAGTTAAATGCACAAGGGGAGACTGCCCATCCTTCTCCCATGGAAAAGCTGGTGAATTCAAAACATTTATCTTCAGGATTACAGCTCAGCTTCTTTCCATTAGACCATTAGTTTATTACAATCCATACCATCAAATGCCTTTCATAGTCAATAAAACACAAGTAGACATTCTTCTGGTGTTCTCTACTTTCTGCCAAGGTCTAGCTAACATCAGTAGTGATATATCTGCCACAGTGTCTTCTTTTTTTTTTTCCCCGAAATTATTTTTTTTATTTTAATGAAAGTATATAGAGACTTTGGATTTCCATTGATTCATTGTTGAATACTTTCCATCCCACTCCCCAGTTTGTTTTTCTCTTTGAAAAGAAAAAAAAATCATTATTATACAATACCCCCTCCCCACTACACTATGCAGCTTTCTTTCTGGACACTTTTCATGACAATAATACCTAATCATATATTCCTCCTAAACAATTCTTTGCCTCATCTGTTTCAATGCAGTATACATAATTTATTCCCTCTTAGATTCCCCCCAACTTTGATGTCAGTCCCACTTTACAACAGTGGCACTACCTAGTGTTTGTCCTTTTGTGGCTGAATATCCTCCAGGATCACCCATTTTGTATAATATGTTATGAGCTTCTTGGTTTTCAATGCAGCATAGTATTCCATTGTGTGAATATACCACAGCTTCCCTATCCATTCGTTTGTTGATGGGCACTTAAGTTGTTTCCAACTCTTTACTATTATGAACAAAGCTACAATAAACTTGGGTGTGAATATATCTGCTTGGGTGACAGTTCTGGTTTCTTTAGGGTATATTCCCAGTAGTTCAATTCCTGGGTCAAATGATATTTCTATTTCCAACTTTTTGAGAAAGTGCCATACTGCCTTCCATAGTGGTTGCACCATTTCACACTCCCACCAAAAGTTAATAAGGGTTCCAGTTTCTCCACAATATCACCAGGATTTGTTATTTGCTATTCTTTTAAATTTTGCTATTCTTACTGAGGGGAGATGATATCTCATATTGTTTTGATTGGCATCTCTCTTAGAGCTGGGGATTTCGAACATTTTTTTCATGTGTTTGTTGGCCATCTGAATGTCTTCTTTGGTGAAGTGTCTGTTCATTTCCAGTACCCATTTTTCAGTTGGATTATTTACCTTTATCTTGTGGCACTCGAGTATTTTATAAATTCTTGATATAAATCCTTAACTGACATGTCATTACTAAATATTTTTTCACAGTTGGGGGATTCACTTTTATAGTGTTGGAGAAGATTTTGGATATTATGGCGATTTTATTCTTAGAAGGTCCCATTCACCTATTTTATCCACTCCTGTTCTTGTAACTATTTTGTTGTAATTCTTATTGTGACTGTTTTTCCTTTTTGTTTTTATTTCTCTCTCTTTTTTTTTTTTAGTAGTTGTTTTTGTTGTAGGTTTTTCAGGATACATGAAAGCTTGTTTATGTTGTGGATTAGGACTTCTAGCGTTCTTCCAAACTTTTCTCTAATGAAGGTTATAGTCCTTGGTTTTAGTCCTAAGTCCTTGATCCACTATGAATTGGTTTTTGTGTATGGGGTGAGGTGTGGATCTTGCTTGAGGTTTCTCCAGATAGTTTTCCAATTTAGTCAACATGATTTGTTAATAAGGCTGTCATTTCCCCACTTAACTGATATCATCTCTTTGTCAAAAATCAATTGACCATAGGTAGATGAAATTATTTCTGGATTTTCTATTCTATTCTATTCTATTCTATTCTATT
>NW_006399873.1:182324-186486 GCF_000299155.1 Elephantulus edwardii
CCCCCGTTTGCTCCTCTCCTTGAAAAGCAAAAGAAAAACTCCCTCATTGGTACACAATCCCCCGCACCTCCCCAAACCCCACGTCCTACCCCCAAATATAATCCACTCTGCAACCCTCATTGCATACTCCTACGATAAAAATAATGCCCTAAAATAAAATTCTTTTAGACTATTCTCTCCCCCATAGACTTATTTCTCTTTTTAAGGAGTACTTTACTTATTCAGGGCCTCTTACCATTCCCAATGAAATTTGAAATAGCCTTTTCCATCTCGTTGAAGAATGGGATTGGTATTTGTTTTGGGATTTCATTGACCATGTAAATTGCCTTTGGTAGTATTGTCATTTTCACAATATTGAGTCTTCCTATTCATGAGCAAGTATATTCTTCCATTTCTCCAGGTCTCTTTTTGTTTCTTTTAGTAATGTTTTGTAATTTTCTTTGAATAGATCCATTGTCCTTCTGGTTAGATTTACTCCCAGGTATTTTATCTTGTAATCAGTAACTGGGAAGGTTATTGCTGTTCTTAGCTCCAGCTCTGTATTCTTTTTTGTCACTGCAGAGATATCTAATTGATTTTTGTATGTCCAGTATTTTTCTTCGTGAGTCTTTAGAGTTTTCTATGTATACTATCATATCATCTGCATAGTTGATAATTTTGCCTACTCTTTGCCAATTTGGATGCCTCTTATTTTGTTCTCTTGTCTTATTGTTATCGCTAAGATTCCTAATAGAAAATTGAATAGGAGAAGTGATAGTGAGAATCCTTGCCTAGTTCCTGTTCTCAGGGGGATCCGCCTTTAATCTCTCTCCATTGAGAACAATGTTGACTCTCAGGTTTGCATAAATACATTTTACTATGTTGAAGAAATTTTCCTCTAATCTTATTTTGTTGAGTGTTTTAATCAGGAAAGGGAGTTGAATTTTGTCAAAAGACTTTTCTGCATCAATTGATAGGATCATGTGCTTCTTGTTCTTTGCTTTGTTAATGTGATGAATTACATTGATTGTTTTTCTTATGTTAAATAATCCTTGCATACCTGTTATGTATCCCATTTGGTCATGTTGAACTCATTTTTTTTTTTTGATGTATCATTGGATTCTATTGACCAGGATTTTATTCAGAATTTTTACATCTATGTTCATGAGAAATATTGGCCTATAGTTTTTCTATTTTGGTGGTGTCTTTAACTGGATTTGATATCAAGAATATGTTTGCTTCATAGAGTCTGGGAGAATTCCATCTTTTTCTATTTTCTCAAATAATTTATATATAATTGGTGACAGTTCATACCTTGACTTTCTGCAGCAAAACCTTCAGGTCCTCTTCAGTTTCAGCAAGCAAAGTTGTCATCTGCATAACATTGATTGTTGAAGAATCTTCCTGTAGTTCTGATGCCACATTACTCCTCATCGAGCTGAGCCTCCCAGATGATCTGTTGCATGTATAGATTGATAAGGTATGAAGATAGGGTACATTCCTTGGTTATATCTTTCCAGACTTTGAACCATGCTGTGTTTCCTTGCTCTGCTGTGATTATTGCCTCCTGGTCCAAGTATGGGTTTCACATAAGCACAACCAAGTGTTCTGTGATTCCCATTCTTCACACAGTTAGCCGTAGTTTGTTATGATCCACACAGTCAAATTCCTTTGTAAAGTCAATGAAACATAGATAGGCATTCCTCTGGTACTCTCTGCTTTCAGCCAAGATCCATCTGACATTAGCTATAATATCTTGAATACCACAGCCTCTTCTAAACCTAACCTGTAAATCTAGAAGTTTTCAGTTAACATGCCGTTCCAGTCATTTTTTAATAATTTTCAGTAGAATCTTGCTTGTGTGGTGATACTGATGATATTGTTTGATAGTTTTCTCACTCTATCAGATGACTTCAGAATGAGAACAAATATGGATAACTTCCTATCAGTTGTCTATGTGGCTGTCCTCTAGATTTCTTGGCATATCTTGGCAATCACAATCAGAGCAGTGTTTGTTTGTTTAATATGTCAATTGATATGCCATCAATTACTAGGGACTTGATTTTTCGCCAATTCCTTCAAAGCAGGTTAAACTTCCTCCTTAATCACCATAGGCAAGAAATCAAAAGACAAATTACACTGGGGAGGTCTGCTTTCAAGGAACTCTCCAAAGTGCTATAAAGCAACGTTGTTAGTCTAGAGACAAGGCCATGGTCTTCACAATCACTTGTTATGCATCACATAGCTGTACAATGACTAAGGATGACTGAAGATGAATTGAGGCCTTTGACCTGTGGTGGTGGAGAAGAGTATTTAACATATCATGGACTGTCATGAAAACAAATAGATTTGTCTTAGAGACTGTGAAACCAAGCATCTTCTTGGAGACAAGCTCTATCTCTCATACTTTGGACCTGTGGCCAGCAAGGGTCAGTCCTTGGAGAAGGACCTCATGCTTGAAATGTTGGAGAAATAGCACACAAGAGGAAGATCCCAACTGAGATGATACTGTAACTGGGTTAACAGGATTAGGTGTGTCAGCATCAATGAGACTAGCTCAGGATAGGTCACTGCTCAGAGCTATTGTACAGAGTTGCCATGCATTGCGTGCAAATTGATGGCATACAATAACAGTAAAAAAATTGGTTTTGGATTCATCTTTCTTGCCATTAAAGAAAAAACAAAAATGTCAAAGATTATATTTCAGATTCCTTTTACTATTCTAAATACACTTAAGAGAGTCAAGTAAATGACAGACAACTAGCACACTGATTGACATATTAAATTAGAAAAAAGTCTTTGTGATTGATGTGCAAAAACTGTTCATTCCACTAAGCTTGCTTCCTTTTTAATGCATGTGGCAACCCTCTTTTTTAAATTTTTCTATTATTAATTTTACATTCATTTTTACTTTCCCTGTAATTTATTCCCAAAAGTTAGTCTCAAGTTCTTTTGTTTGAACATTAGCATTGAGAGTTGAACAGATTACTATAATTTTCATATAATAATTCCAAATAGAATAACTGAATCAGTAGAAGACATTTGCTGTAGCTATATTATAGTATTTTATATAAAAATATTAACAAAATATATAAAAATAACCTTTTATATATTAAGTTCTAAATTTTTCTTGTTGCAATTTATTTATTCTGTCCTCAGATATTTGTTGTTTAAAATATGGTTTTTAGACTGGAAATTATTCAAGTTAGATAATTTTTCCTCTTTATAGTATTGGGAATTTTCCCCCCCAAAATCTGTATTTTTAGACCAAAGTAATGTAAGTTAACATATTTTTAGTTTATGTATTTTGATTAAATACATAATTTCTTTTCTAAATCAATAAGATATTTAATGGAATTCATAACTATATAATATTTAATTTGGAGACTTAGGATTATGTAAAAGCTATGTAGAATATCACTTTTTTATAGGAATTTTTGGATTAGTTTGATTTGAATATATGTTGTTAGTTCTTATTATAAAACACTGTTTAATACTTCTTTAAAACTTTATATAAACATACATTTTCAACTTTAATTGTCCTCATAAAAAACAAAATATTCTATCTATTGATAACTTGAGAAAGAAATTTTTATTTAAAGTTTGAATCTGATTACATGTAAATGACAATGACCAGTTTTAAAGGAATTAAATGCTATGAGTTAACTGCAAGTCAATGGCACTTAACAACAATAACATCAATCTAAAGAAAGATCAGTTGGCCCTGTGGACAGAAAGCAATGCTATCAAGCCAAAGGTGGGTGACATAATCTGTTGCCCTCGGGCCTGTCTTTCATTGTTTTTGTTCAAACGTTCCTCTAGGTCATATAACCCTGGTGTGTCCACTTGCTGTACAGCAGTAACCTGTGGTTGTTACTAGGCTGAACACTGTGACACTGATGTGTCAAATGCATTAATGGTTGGTTACCCAATATTCAGACAGTGTAGGATGGAGTTCCCTGAGTAAAACAAGATTGGAAGGAGGAGTGGCATCCACTTCTGTAATAACTTGCCTCCGGGAAACCTATGAACCGGGATGTTGTTTGTTGTTGTTATGTGACATCGATGTCGCCTGCGACTCATAGCGAACCTATGTACAACAGCCCTAAACTCCGCTCTGTCCTGTGCCAATCGCACTGTCTCTGACACTCCCATCCCAATTATCCTAATCACTGAATCAATC
>NW_006399873.1:187671-188746 GCF_000299155.1 Elephantulus edwardii
GATTTCTTGGCACAATTTGGTGAGCACGTCCATGGCAGCATCTGTTAACGGAAATATGTCAATTGGTATACCACTATTCCTGGATCCTTATTTTTTGCCATATCTTTCAAAGCAGCCTGAACTTCTTCTTTCATCACCATAGTCTCTTGCTCATGAAAAACACACAACGCTATGAGTCACCTGCTACATGATGGCTCTTAAGAACAACAACAACAACATATCAATCTATATACAGAACAGTTCATTAAGGAAGCAAGGCTTTATGAGAAGGAATGTGGCATCGGGGTTAGAAGAAGACTCATCAACAACATACTTTTTGCAGCTAACACAACCTTGCTTGCTGAAACTGAGGATGACCTGAATCTCTTGTGGCAGAAGGTCAAGGACTGTAGTAGAAGACACATGTTCTCATCACTGGGTCAAATGGCAGCACCTTGATAAATTGAGAAGAGATTGACGTTGTTAATAATTACAATCAACACTCTTAACATTAACAGTCAGGAAATTTTAAAAAAATAATAATCTTTTTGGGAAAGTTGGCTGTCAGGGACCACTCCAAAGTACTGAAAGACAACTATGTCAATCTACAGAGTAAGTTGTGCCTAATCCAGGCCATGGTATTCACAATCACTTACTATGCATCACAGAGCTGGATAATGACTGAGGATGACAGAAGAAGAATTGATGCCTTCAAATTATGTTATTGGAGAAGAGTCTTGAACATAACACATACCACTAAGAAAAGAAATAGGTTTGTCTTGAAGAGTGTGAAACCAAGTTTCTCATTGGAGGCTAGGATTTTGAAGCTCAGTTTCACATACTTTGGGCATGGAGGTACAGCGTATTAGAGGGAGACCCACAAGTACTTGTAATGGCTTCTATACTAGAGTACCACTTGTTGTTGTTGTTGTTGTTGGTGTTATATGCCATTGAGTCGTTTGTGACTCATAGCGACCCTATGTAAAACAGCCCTAAACCCTGGTGTATCCTGTGCCAATCTCATTGCCTCTGACACACCCAACCCGATTACCCCAGTCACTGGATCAATTCATCTCATAGAGGGTCTTCCCCTCTG
>NW_006399873.1:190261-208382 GCF_000299155.1 Elephantulus edwardii
AGCCAAGCAGACTAAAGTTGTTAATAATCTCAATCTCTTCACCATCCTCCTAATGGTGCCAATCGGTGCAGTGTTGAGAATCTTTGTTTTCTTGACATTTAGCCTCAATCATACTTAAGTCCTTGACCCTCTGCAGCAAATATTTCTGGTCCACCTCAGTTTCATCAAGCAGGGTTGTTTCATCTGCATAACGCAGATTGTTAATAGATCTTCCACCAATCCTGACACAACACTTCTCATTATAGAGCCCGGCCTCTCAAATAATCTGATCTACATACAGGCTGAAGAGATATAGAGATAGGACACATCCCTGGCACACACCCCTTTCAATTTTGAACCATGCAGTGGTTCCTTGCTCTATTCTGACTGTCTCATGGTCCAAGTATATGTTTCACATTAGCACGAACAAGTTTTCTGGGATTCCCATTCTTCTCAGAGTCAGCCACACTTTGTTATGATCCACACAACCAAACACTTTTGCATAATCAATAAAACACAGACAGACATTCTTTTGGTATTCCCTGCTTTCAGCTAAGATCCATCTAACATCAGCCAAAATATGCCTAGTACCTTGACCCCTTCTAAACCCAGCCTGGACTTCCGGCAGTTCTCTGCTGATATGTTGTTCCAGTCGTTTTTGGATAATCTTCAGTAGAATCTTGCTTGCATGCAAAATCAATGATACTGCTCGGTCGTTTCCACACTAAGTTGGGTCACCCTTCTTTGGAATGGGAACAAATATAGATCTCTTCCAGTCAGTTGGCCAAGTGGTTGTTCTCCAGATTTATTGGCACAATTTGGTGAGCACATCCAGAGCAGCATCCGCTAGATGAAATAGGTCAGGTGGTATAACATCTATTCCTGGGGCCTTATTTTTTGCTATTTTCTTCAAAGCATCCTGAACTTCTTCTTTCATAACCATATGAAGTTCTTGCCATTCTTGCCCATATGTTGTTTCATTTAATTCTTCTGTGGCTCCCTATTCCTTTCGATATAGTGACTCAGTACATTCTTTCCATCTTCTTTTAATACTTCCTGGATCATTTAATATTCTGCCTAAAGCATCCTTGATTATAGCAACTTGAGGTTTGAATTTGTTCTTCATTTCCTCAAGCTTAAGAAATGCTGAGTGAGTTCAGTCCTTTTTATTCTTGTGACTCGAGCTCCTTTCACATTTCATTGTAATATTTTGCTTTGTCATCCCGTGCTGCCTTTAAGAATCTTTTATTCTGGAAGACCATGGTATATTCAATACTCTTCTCCAGGATCACAGCTCAAAGGCACCAATTCTCTTATGCCATCCGTAGTCATTGTCCAGTTCTCTGACACAAACCTAACAATTGTGAAGATTATGACCTGAATCAGGTACACCTTAGTCTCCAGACTGATGTCACTGCTCTTCAGTACACATGAGAGGTTTCTGTCAGCCAATTTTCCTATGCACTTCATCTTTAAATATTATAATCAGTTCTAGCAATGTGGTCATAATACTTTTTCATTCCAGTTGAACATTGACACTTCTCTTTTCAGGCAACTTTTCTTAGATCCTTACTTGTTAAATAGTATAGTAGGAAATTATAGTCAGATATATTTTATTCCCAAGTTCACATTCCTATACTAATATACAACTTTTAAAGTTAGTTCTTACAGAGAATGTAGAATGAGGGACATTTATTAATGTTGAATGTATAAACCATGATAATAAATGTGAGGAGAAGATAGTCACTAAAAAGTTTTCTAGGAAGCACACAGTATATCATTAATTTGTACAGGATCTCTGGATGTACAGTGTTTAATCACTGAGCCACCAATTAAAAGGTAATGGTTGTAACCTATGAAAACTGGACAATAGTTTTCATAAAGATTTGTTATTGTTATAAAACTGCCACCTTGAAACTAACTCAGCTGTTCTATTGACCCTGAAACATAATGACCTATGAAGAAAAGAGCAAAATCATGCTCTTTTTTTATATCATTCTCACAATTTCCGCTGTGCTCAAGCCTCTTGTTGCAGTCATTAAGAGTCTTCTTCTTTTTCACAGACTCGAGATCTTTCAAACTATAATGTCCATTTTTGAGAACTAATTATGTTTAATAACTTGTCCAAAGTACATGAGATAAAGCCTCACCATCATTGTGTCTAAGGAGTTCTTAGCCTAGGAAACCCTATGAGAAAATTCTACTCTGTTCTACAGTTGACACTAGCTAAAAAAATCTAAAATCACCACAACAGAATCAATAATTTGGCAGGGCTGGTAGTTCAATGGTAGAATTCTTTCAATAGGAAAACAGGTTTGATTACCTGATGAATACACCTTGGAAGTAACCACTACCTGTTTGTCAGCTCTATTACTCAAAAGGAAAATGTGTTGGCATTAAAATAATAAAAGAATACGCTGAGTCTAGTTGTAGATCTTTGATTTGTCTTCCCCTCTCCCATTAAGATCCAATCATTTTTTAAACCAACTGCCTTGGGTATAGTTTTCCTGATACACAAATTTTGACCCAGAATTTTTCATGCTAAGTATTTCTCAAGAAGTCCTAAGTAACTTTGGAAACAGAATCTGTGAATCATAACTGTATAAGAAAGAAGTTGAACTGAAACTAGATTGACACTTCAAAGATGTGCACGATTTAATTGTTAAAGTTGGACTTTTGAAATGCTGAACACTCTGTACATTGAAGAATAGAACTAAAAATTCATCACTGTTGAATCATAATAGACTAAAAACTGACCATCCAATGGGTTTCCAAGGTTGTATGTAAATTGAAAGTCAAGAGATTACCCTTTTATTTTCATCTTGTTCACAGCTTTAGTTTGCTGGGCTCCACAGTCAACACTCTTGGCACCAGTATCCAGGAAATTAAAAGGCATATTGCCATGGAAAATCTGCTATTAGGGACCTCTCCAAAGTACTGAAGAGCAATGGTGTCTCTCTGGAGACTAAGGTGCGTCTGATACAGGCCATGGTCTTTGCTATCACTTTTTATGCATAAGAGATTTGGACAATGACTTAGAAGGATAAAAGGAAAATTGATGCCTTTGAGCTGTCGTGCTGGAAAAGAGTATTGAGGGTACCATGGACTGCTAGGAAAACAAACAGATTCATCCTGGAAAGGGTTAAATCGGGCGGCTCCCTGGAGGCATGGATTCTGAGGCTTTGTCTAGCATACATTGCACATGTTATAAGGAGGGATCCGTCCTTGGAGAGGGACATCATGCTTGGGAGAGTGGAGGGACAGCGCAGGAGAGGAAGGCCCTCTATGAGGTGGATTGATTCAGTGACTGTGGCAATTGGGATGGGTGTGTCGGAGACAATGTGTTTGGCAGAGGACAGAGCAGAGTTTAGGGCTCTTGTACATAGGGTCACTGTGAGTCACAAGCGACTCGACAGCACATAACAACAACAACAACCTGGAATCTCTGATGAACTTGAATAGCCAGAGAGTTATTCCCTTTGGATTAGAAGTACACCTCTACCTCTGAGTTGTAGTGAAGTGTAAGCCTTTATTAAGATAACTTTTTACCACTGAAATATATTTTCAGAGAGAGTCCATGCTCTGGTTTATAGTTAGGCAATAATCTAGCATTTGAAAAAAATGGTGCCAAGTATTTACACCACATATTGGGATTAAAAGATGTATTAATGGATATGTGCATGCATATATACATATATATATATACATGTCCATATGTGTCTGGAGAGGATAATACATATTTATAATTATCTACTATCTGTTGTTGCTGTTGTTATGTGTTGTCGTGTTAATTGCAACTCTTGATAAACTTACATATAGGAGTTCTGAACCCTGCTCTATCTTGAACTAACCTCATTGTCTCTGACACGCCTACCTCCATTACCCCAGTAACTGAGTCAATCCATCTCATCCAGGGTTATCCTCTTTCACGCTGCCCCTCCATAAAAAAAAAAAGAACTCAACCAGAAAAAATACCAACTATCATGAATATTGAGAATTTTGTCAGTCTGGCGACCAAGGTACACTTTATTCAGACCAAGGTCTTTGCAACTACTTGCTATGCATGAGAAAGCTGCACTGTGGTGCTGGAGAAGAGTACTAAATATACCATGGGTGGCTGGAAGAACAAACAGATTTATCTTGGAGAGATTTAAATTAAGTTGCTCCTTGGAGGCAAGGATACTGATGCTTCATCTGACCTATTTGGGACATGGAGGGACCAAGGACGTACTAGTCCTTGGAAAGGGACAGCACAAGGGATGAAGACCCTCAATGAGATGGATTGATTCAGTCTCTGAGGTTATGGGGGTAGGTGTGTCAAGACAATAAGATTGGCACAGGATAGAGCAGGGTATAGAGCTGTTGTACTTAGGGTCGCTATGAGCTACAAGCAACTCAATGACATATAACAACAACAATTAAAAGAATGGGAATCCCAGAAACTTAATTCTGCTGATGTAAAATCTATAATTATATCAAGATACTATTGTCCAAATGGAGTGAAACAACACTGCATGGTTTAAATAAGGAAGGATGTGCATCAGGGAATGTATCTTTTCTATTTAATCTGTATGCTGAACAAATAATTCATGAAGATGGACTCTTTGAAAAAGTAGGTGGCATCAGGATTGGAGGAAAATTCATCAGCAACTCGAGTTTTGCATATGACACAACCTTGTTTATTGAAAATGAGAAGGAGCTGAAACACTTGCTTCAGAGGATTAAAGACTACAGACTTCAGCATGGATTACATAAGAGCATTAAGCAAACAAAGGCTCTTATCTTAACACTGGGACAACAGGTGACATTATGCTAGGTCAAGAAAGGCTGGAAACTGTCAGTGATTTCATCTTACTTGGGTCCACAATCAATACCCTCGGTACAAACAGTCAGGAGATTAGGAGATGTACTGTTTTAGACAGGTCCACTGTCAAGGACCTCTTCAAAAATGCTGAAGAACAAGAATGTTGTTTTGAAGACTTTGAAATGCCAGATTCAGGTGTTGGTCTTTTCAATTGTTTGCTATTATTCTTCTGAGAGCTGGACAATGAATAAGGATCACAGAAGAAGAATCAATGTATTTTATTTGTGGTGTTGGAGAAAAGTGCCGAATATACAAGGACAGCACAAAGAACAGCTCTATCTTGGAAAAGCTGCAGAGTGATCCTTGAAAGCAAGGATGATGAAACTCATCTCTCATACTTTTCCACATATTGATATGAAAGGGTATTGTTTGGAAAGAAATATGATATTTGGAAGAGTGAAAAAAAGACTTCTAGACCTCTAGTGAAATGAAATGACATGGTGACTGCAGGAATGGGCTCAGTGTCATACTGACGATGATATAAAATAGGACAGGATTCAGTTCTCTTGTCATAGTGCCACTATAAATCATACTCAATAGCACCTAATAGCAATAAATACAGGCAGTTCTTGTCTACCACTTGATCTACAAGAGAATATTGAGGATCGTTATGAATTTGAATCAGCTTGATAGCAATGGATTCTGGTTATCCTGATGGGAGCTCTTAGTGGTAAGGGTAGTGGTAAGGATTAGCACATCCAACCCAAAGTTACAGAATTTTAATCTAACAAGTACTCCATGGGAAGAATATGAACAAATTACTACTATGTGATTTATTGTCTCATAAAATCCACTGGAGGGTCTGCTATGACTTGATTCTGATTTGATGGTACACAATAATCATAACAGCATAGTAGGTAAGGAATTGCACTGCCTATTTAAGGACAAACAGTTTGAATCCAATCACTGCTCTGTGGGAGAGTGATCGACACTCTCCTTTATAATTTAGACCTTCTGAAAGTTCTCTGGGTGGTCATTTTGAATGAGATATGACTTAACAGCATCTAGTAATGACAAGAGCAATGAGTACAAATTAACTCAGAGGCAACAGGCATTCATATTTTACACATTGACTCACAGAAGGAAAGTGTGTGTGTGTGTGTATATATATATATATATATATATATATACTCATATTTATTTTAGGAATTTTTTTCATCATAATTACACAGAATAATCAGGCTTTAAGTGTGTCAATAAAAATAGTTTCAATAAAAATCCACAAAAAAGTCCACAGTAGCTAATTTTCATTCTCATTTCAGAAAAGCAGAATATTTAATGTATAAGTACATAAAACATACATGAATCAAACTTGCATAAAGTCAGTAATTATTGCTCTTTGTGGTATTTATTTGTAGCATCATGTAATAATTAATGACCAGAATTCCTTGCACTAAAGACACACATAAACAATGTTGATGACAAGAGAAAATGATAGCTAATTCATTGTTTTTGTTGTTGATTGCCATCGAGTCAAGCACGACTCATAGCCAACCCTATGAACAAAAGATATGAAGTATTTCTATAACTATTGCTGTTTCTCAAAGTTCATAGAGTTTACAGAGTCATATTGTTTAGGAAGTAGATGACACTCCTGCTTCCAATTCTCTCTTAAACTGGGAGCTCCACCAAACACTGTCCACCACGGGTAACCATTATTTATTTAAAACCCCAGTGGCACAAGGATCAGCATCACAACAACCACAGGTTATCTCAGTACAGCAAATTGACAGAAGAATGCTGTACCACTTAGAAGAATGTTTCTCCTAAATCAAAGCCAACTTTTAAATACAAAGACTCCCCTCCATGAGATCTTGTAAACAAGAAGCTTAAACAATAAAAAAGTCAATTATTATATGTTTTATTGTTGTTATTATGTACCATTGAGACACTTGAGACCCATAGCCACCATATGTACAGTAGCTCTGAACCTTTCCCTATCCTGAGCCAGACTCACTAATTCTGAAACACCAACTTCCATAGACCTAGTTACTGTATCTATTCATCTCATTCGAAGTCTTCCTCCTCTATGCTGTCTCTCCACCCTTCCAAGCATGATGTCCTTCTCCAAGAGCCAGTCTTTCCTGGCCACATGCTCAAAGTATGTGAGACAGAGCTTCAAAATCCTAGCCTCCGAGACTTGTTTATATAGCCTGTTAAATAAATATAATGTTATCCTGACTAATAAATGAGCAAAGATATTTACCTCTATTTCTTTATTAATGAAGAAGAAAATAAACATAATAAAATCATTTAATGCTTTAAAGCTTTATGTAAACTCATAACGCAGGACTTTTTACTTACTTTGTAAGGACTAATTTAAAATTGGATGGTACAGAGATCTCATTGAGCCATGAATGCAGCACTCACTGTTTCTGTTTATGTTTAACAATTTGAAGGAAATTTTTTTGATGGTTAAGGGGCTTCCTAGTAAGTAAGTCAAAAGACTGGCATCAAAATGATATAAAAACAATGATTTCGCAGAAAATAGCCAGAGACAGCGGAATTCTGAAACTGTAAACCGTGCAAATGAATCATCAAGTAATACAGAGGGCACTGAAACAAGTATGCTTATTTACACATAGACTACCAGATAGAAACCAACTGTGATGGTCAAAGGTAATCATAATTTTGGAGGGGACTAAAAATAAAATATGACATTATTATCATACATAATTTGTAGTTTCAGAAATTTTAAATTAATATTTTAGCTTTACTTCACATTTGAGAACTACCTTAGAATTAAGAGCATGAGCTACCATCTAACCCCAGTAACAGTGGCAGTTTGGATTTTTAAAATTTTTTTATTATTATTAATTTTAATGAAAATGTACTTTAGATTTCCACTCATTCATTGTTGCACTTTTCTCCCTGCCCCCCAACTCTTCTCTTTGAAAAGTAAAGAAAATATTCTTTCATTGTTTCAAAATCCCTTCCCCCAGGTCCTCTCCACTATGCAGCCTTTGTTCTGGACTCCTGTCATGACAATAATACCTAATCACATATCCCTTTTAAACTGCTTTCTCCCTCATCTCTTTCAATGCAGTATACATTATTGAACCCATCTTTCTCAGTCTCCCCCCAATCCCGATGTCAGTCCTGTTTTACAACTAGTGGCACTATGCAGTATTTGTCCTTTTGTGACTGAGATATTTCACTCTGTACAAGGTCTTCCTGGGTCACCCATTGTGAATAATATTGCATGAGTTCCTTGTTTTTCAATACAGGATAATACCCCATTATGTGAACAGCTTCTTTATCCGTTCATTTGTTGAGGGAAGCAGCAAAGTTTTAACACAGTAAGTGTTGAAGAGGATAGAGAGACATTGGCACTGTCATACACTTTTGGCAGGATTGTGAAATGGTACAGCAACTATGAAAGGCAATGTAGTATTTCCTTATAAAACTTAACATTGAATTTCCATACTACCCAGCTAGCTGTTCCATTTCTAGGAATATGCTTTAAGGAAATTAGAACTGAGGCACAAATGAAGCTTTGCATTCAATGTTCTTCACAGCATTATTCACCATCACAAGAACATGAAACAACTCGAATGCCCAATCACAATTTAATTTTGGTACACTCACATGGCAGAATACTATGCAGCACTCAGGAGATATTATTTCAAAAAAATACTATACAACTTGGAAGAGACTGGAGAGCATTATGCTGAGTGAACTAAATCTCATAAGGAAAATAGTGCATAAGAAAATTACTATAAAGTAGGAAGATAACTAGTAAAACATGTATAAGGGACCAAGGATGGAAGGAGAAGGAGCATAGAGGTAAGGATGGGCAGGGAAGAAATCATATGGTAGCACAATTTGGCTGGTGGAGGAAGAGGTTAAAGGAAATGGGAAAGATCCAAAGTGGACCTGAAAAAAGGTGGTAATAATGGGAGTAATTCAAGGGAGATTAATTTTATAAAACACAGTGAGTAGAATGATTATATGAAACATAAAATTAATAAAGGGAAGTGTGAAATATAACACATATAATAAAAAGAGTACTACATATAAAATGGACCATATTATTAGATGAACGAAAGTGGAAAACTCAATAGTTTTGACAAAAGTAAACATAAAACAAATTAATATTCTTTTACGAAATTATATAATTATAATGTTATGTAGAGTTGAGGTGGAATTATTTACTGGCCCTCCAGAGAGTTTTCAAAGGCTGTCAAACACTTAAGAAGAGATTGTCCATCTTCCTTTCTTGCAGCTTCTGCTTCGGAGGGCTAATCCTTAATATTAAGCCACAAGAGGTCCTATAATTAAACATCAGAAAACAATTCTCAATATATTGTTATGTGTTGTCAAGTCAACTATGACTCATTAGAGACCTTATGAACCTTGTGCTATCCTGGGTCAACCTCACCATTTCTGCCACACCTAATCCCATTACCACAGTCTCTGTGTCCATTCATCTCACACAGTGTTGTTGTTTCCCTTACATTGGCTCTCTTCTTTTCCAAACAGTATATCCTATTTCCAAGGACTGGTTCTCCTATCAACATGCACAAAATGTGTGAGGTGGAGCTTCAAAATTATTGCTTTCAAGGAGGAACTTGGTTTCAACTTCTCCAAGGCAGACCTGTTTGTTCTCTTGGCAGTACTTGTTCAGTACGCTACTCCAGCATGATTACTCTTCAGTCTTCTAGCATCCTTATTCATTTCCTGCTCTCAGATGCATAACAAGCAATTGAAAATACAGTGGTCTGAGTCAGGTGTACATTAGTCTCTAGACTGCCATTGTTGCTCTTTAGAACTCTGGACAAGTCCCTGACAGTAGATTTTCCCCTTGGAAATAATCTTTTGGTTTCTTGACTGGTGCCAAGGATGTCGATTGTGGGGCAGAGGAAGATGAAATTGTTAACAACCACAATCTTTTCTCTTCCTATCTGGATGTCGTCTATTGGCTGTTGGTAAAGATCTTTGCTATCTTGATGTTGATATGGAATTCATAATGAAGGCTGCAGTTCTTGTCTTTCTGCAGCAAACTTTTAAAGTCCTTCTCATTTCCACTGAGCAAGGTTGTGTCATCTACATAATACACACTTATGATAAATCTTTCCAACTCTAATGTCATGTTCTTCATAACATCCAGCCTCCTGAATGGTATGAAGAAAGGATAGATGCATGAAACACTTCTTTCTTGATTTTGAACCATGCAGTTTTCTTTGCTCTGTTCTGAGGACTGCTTCCTGGTCTGAGAATAGATTTTGTAAGAGCACAATCAAGTGTTCTAGGATTCCCATTTTTCTCAGTGTTGCTCACAATTTGTTGTGATATACACAGTGTCATGCCTTTTTATTGTCAATGAAAGACAAATTGACAACACTTTCGTTACTCTTTGCTTTCAACCAAGATCCATCTGACACTGGCAATGATGTCTGTAGTGACACAAGCGCTTCTGACTATAGCCTGTGTTTCTGGTGGCTCCTGTTGCTGTACTATTCTTATTGATGTTGGATAATCCAACAGGATTTTAGTTTTAATCTGTGATATTAGTTATACTTTTTATAATTTTCACATTCTGTAGGATAATACTTTTTTGGAATGGAAATAAATATAAATTTTATCTAATCACTTGTCGAAGTAGTTGTCCTTTGGAATTCTTGGCACAACCTAGTGAACACATCCAAAGCTGCCTCTGTTTGTTGAAATATGTCAGTTGATATTCTATCAATTTTCAATATGTTTAATAGTATATAATAATTGAATAGCAAAGTAAAATAATGTTAATTCATTAAAACTAATCCATTTTCTCCAAAATATCTTAAATATCGATATATTTTCTTTGGCATGTTTTGCTAAGAAAAAATATACTGCACTTTTAAATATTACCTACTTTTTCATTATTGATGTGTTTTAAATTTAGATGAAATTATTTTAGATTATTTATAAGCAAATTTCATGAGAAAAATAAAAACCACTCTTTATATATATTCTAAAATGCATCCTTATCGTCTATCTTACAGAATAATTACCTATTTTAATAAATTTTCAATGGAAATGTATGTGTTTACTTCAAATAATGTCCTTAATAGGCATTAAATAAATGGAAAACACCCTCAACTCACTGCCGCTACCTCAGAACTGACTCAGGTGAGCATTCTTGGGTTTCTAAGTCCTATGAGAAGAGATTATCTATATTTCTCCCATGAAACCAATAGTTGATTATAACTGGCAGAGAAATTTTTGTGTTATCAGTGCAACACCTTATGAACTATTGTTGTTAAGTGCTGTCAAGGCAAGTACGTAGCAACCATATGAACAAAAGATCAGAACCCTGTTTTATCCTCACACTTCCTGGCATACTAGAGCTCATTGCAGCAGTCTCTATTTCAATCCAGCTGTTCAAGGGTCTTCTTCTTCACCAACTCTCTACCCTTCCCACCATCATGTTTCTCTCCAAGAAATAGCCCCTTCTAGCAACATGCCAGATAATGTGAGGTAAAGTCCCCTCATTCTTGTCTCCAAAGAGCACTCCATCCGCACCCTGTCCAAGACTATTATCTTACTTAGGAATACCATGGATTTTACAATTTCTAATGTCTTTTTATAGTATAAATGCAGCTTATAAGCTTATAGTAAATGAACAGAGTGTTTTTAAAACTATGTGTGTGTGTTGTATTAATTATGCCACTTCAAAAGTTTATTATCAATTACCTTATAGAGAAAAAAAAAACACCACAAAAACATTTGTCATATATTGGTGTGGGCTGACAAAGACTTCAATTATGCAGAAGGCTGTTTCAAAATTTCCATTTCAAAAAGACACAATTTACATGATAAATTACTCTGAGACAAGAATCTTAGCTGACTGCCCAAGTGCTTGATTCTGTTATCACTGATTTGTCCTTCAGTCTTCAGCAGAATGAAAATGAAGGACTTACAAATAATTGTAACAGGAAAACAGAGCTAATTTCCTTATACTGAAGAAAAAAGTTTTTAAGCCATTAAACTTGAAAGCGCATAATATCATGTGCAGTAACAAAGTATTATTAATGTCTTTATTGTCCTACAAAGTGCCTTGATTGCTGTTCTTAAGTAAATGTGCTTCTATAAAATTCTACAGATTTTTTCCCTGAAGAAGAAAAATGAGAAACCGGGTTTTGAATTAATAAAACGTAAACATTTTCCATAAAAACTTTCAAGAAGTCTTTTTTTAAATTTCAAAATCTGAAGCCTTTCTGAATAGACAAAATGAATTATAATATACTGTCCTAGGACAAATTTTAGTATTCTTACAAAGGCAAACATTTAAACAATTAACTTTGTATTACTTTTAAAATTTGTGAGATTAGGAGAGCTCTGGTGGCCTAGTGGCAAGAAGCTGCAACTACAATCCCAGAGGTGCAATGTTCGAATCCACCAGATGATCTGCTGGGGAAGGAGGGGCAATCTCCTCCTGTACCAGTCAGATCTGATTTGACGGTACACACACACAAAAATAAAGAAATAAAATAAAATAAAAAATTTTGTGAGATTAGTATTAAAATCATGGTGTGATACCATTTAGGTTTTACTTATATAGATAAGTATCTTCAAATTAATTAAATAATATCAATTTGTAATCTGTGAGGTAGTCTTGCACATATATTTGCCTTGTGATAATTGCTGTGGGTCATATTTACGATATGTTAATAATTTCCATATTTTTTTCATCTTTCTTTTAAATGGTCATATATATGAGTCTTTTTACAGTTGGTTGACCAAGTAATTTTCTTCCTAATTTTGCAACACAAATGAATGAGTTTACTGAAAATGAAAAAGCACTTATTTCTTAATAAGGCTTCAGTTTGGATTACACTTGAACATAAAGTAACTCAAATTCTCACAACTGATTCATCAACAAATATAATGATAAATGAATAAGTACTGAAATCAATGATTTAATTTTACTTAAATCAACAGTCTCATGGGAGCAATACTCAAGAAATCAAATATTCTGTTGCACATGGTAAGTGTACTACAGCAGATTTCTTTAAAATTGTAAAGGGTTACTATCCAACTCTGTTGAGTAAGGGACACTTCATCCAAAGCATGTTATTTTCAATAATTTTATAGACATATGATATATGTACAATGAATAAAGGAGAATGAATGAAGAAGAACCAATGTTCTTGAATTGTGGACTTGGTGAAAAATATTTAATACACAATTGATTGACAAAAGAAATAGCAAATAATCTGTCTAAGAAGCAGAGTACCTGTAATATTCGCTGGACATAAGGATGACAAGTTATCAGGAGAACTACGAATGGAGAAACACATCATGGAAGCTAAATTAGATGGTAACTGAAAAAGAGTGAGACTCAATCAGATAACTACAGAAGCTAAATTATAGTTATACACACACACACAAACACACACACATACACACACTCACACACACACACACATCTGACTAAATCATTTAACAACAGCAAAAATATTTATTGCATATTGAATAATTGAATAAAAATGTATCTCACAGGGTTAATGCTATTCTCATCACCAAGTATTTGGGAACTGGTGACATGGCATTATCTATAGTCATTTGCACTCGTAACTTGAATAACCATTTAAAAAAAACCAAAAAAATTTTAAAAAAGACTAATCATTCCGTAATTTCTAATATACCTGCAGCCTTGGAGAATCATGCAGAGTCTCCTAGGAAACCATACAGAGAAAACCTTATTTAGAACATGTTTTTACACTACGACGAATCTATTAACAGTGATTTTTATATTTCTTTACCTTAATTTTGTCAGAATCACTGGAGGGTGCAAACAATCTATGTGAGGGTGGCTCATAGTGAAACAGGTGAAGTTTTAGTCTACTTATAAGTGTCTCAGCAAAAAAGTCCAGATTTCTGTTTCTAAAATGTCAGTGAAAGAAAACTCTATGAAATATAATTGTACTCTGACAGAGATGGTAGACAAGGTTGCTATGAGTTGGAGCAAGCTGAAACTCTGTGTTTATTTGTGCGTGTACCAATTTGAGTTCCTCAGTGCATTTGTGACTTGACTTGTAATCTTCATACTTTTTGTGAAGTCTTTGTTGTTGTTGTTGTTATATGTCATTGAGTCACTTGTGGCTTATAATGATCCTATACATAATATCAGTAAACCCTGCCCTTTCCTAAGTCAATGTCATTGTCTGAGATACATCTATCCCCATGACTCCAGTTGCAGTGTCAATCCATCTCATTTAGGGTTTTTAGAGATTTGTTGTAGTCACCTTTAGACTCATATTTTGTATTACTTTTTAGTTTTCCTCTGTATGGCTTATATTTCTGTTACCTAAAAATAAATATTGTTTTAATCTGATGAAATATTCATAATATTACTTTACAACTTCTTGAATTGACTTTTCTGCTGCAGCATACATTTAAAATTTTTTTCTACTAGTTTATTTACAAAACTCCAATACAAATTGTTTCAATTTAAAATTTTATTTTGGATTTGTTTTGCATTTTCTATTAGTTCAAACTCATTTCTGAGGAATCCTGGCTGAAAGTTCAGCACACCAAAAGAATGTCTATTTGTGTTTATTGATTCTGTAAAGATATTCGATTGTATGTCTCACAACAAACTATGGCCAATATTGAGAAGTATGTGAATTTTAGAACCCTCAATTGTAATCCTGTGTTTCACCTATACCTAGACCAATCAGGAAGTTGTTGTCTGAATAGAACAAAGGAACACTGCAAGGTTCAAAATCAAGAAAGGAACATGCCAGGGATGTATCCTTTCTGTGGCTTCATGATTGAAGGATGACTCATAACTAACCTGCAATAAGACAACCTTGTTTTCTGAAATTTAGGAGGATTTGAAAAGCTTGTTCCAGAGGATTAAGGACTACAGTCTTTGATGTGGATTGCATCTTAACTTCAAGAAAACAAAGGTCCTGACCACTAAGTCAATAGGCAACATCACAATAGAGGTTGTTGTTGTTGTTATGTGCTGTCACAGAACCCATAGTGATCCTATGTACAGCAGCACTGAACTCTGCTCTATCCTGAGCCAACTTTATTGTCTCTGACACACCTACCTCCATTATTCCAGTCACTGAGTCAATCCACCTTATTGAGAGCCTGCCTTTTTTGTGCTTTTCTTCCATACTCTCAAGCATAATGTCCCTTGACAAGGACTGGTTCCTCCTTTCAACATGTCCAGATTATGTCAGACAGAATTTCAGAATCCTTGTCTCCAATGAGCAGCCTAGTTTCAGCCTCTCCAGGATGAAATGGTTTGATCTCTTAGTATATTCAATACTCCTTCTCAGCATCATAACTCAATGACATCAATTCTCTTTCTATCATCCCTATTCAGTATCCAGCTTTCTGATGCATAGCAAGTAATTGCGAAGACCATGACCTGGATCAGGCACACATTAGTGTCTAGACTAACATTATTGGTCTTCTGAACTCTGAGGATGTCTCTGATAGTAGAGTTTCCCAATGAAATTTGTATTTTTATTTCCCGGCGGGTACCAGGAGTGTTGATTACAGAGCCAAGGAAACTAAAGCTGTTAACAATCTCAGTCTTCACCATCTATCATCACGTTGCCCATAGGTGCAGTGGCGAGAATGCTTATTTTCTTAATGTTGAACTTCAATCCATATTGAGGTATGCAGTCCTTGACCTTGTTCACCAAGTGCTTCAGGTCCTCCTTGGTTTCAGTAAGCAAGGTTGTGTCATATGCATAACACAGGTTGTGGGGGGTTTTAATTTTTTCTTTTGTTTTATCATTATTCATAATTATTCATTTTAATGAGTTTACTAAGACTTTCTATTTCTATTTTTTATTGTTGCATTTTTCTCATTCCCCTCCCCTCTGCCCCCAGTTCTCTCTTCTCTTTGAAAAGTAAAAGAAAAACATTTCATTGTTATTCAATCTCTCCCTCCAAGTCCACTATACTACGCAGTCTTCATTCTGGACATCTGTCAGAACAATACCTAATCATATATCCCCTTTAAACAGTTTCCCCCCTCATCTGTTTCAATGAAGTATAGATAATTTATCCCATCTTTCTCAGTCTCCCCTCAAACCTGATGTCAGTCTAGTTTTACAACAATAACACTATGCAGGATTTGTCCTTTTGTGGCTGAGATATTTCATTCAGCATGATGTCCTTCAAGGTCATCCATTCATTAGAATATTTCATGAGTTTCTTGTTTTTCAATGCAGCGTAGTATTCCATTGTGTGAATATACCACAGCTTCTCTATCCATTTGTTTGTTGATGGGCACTTAGGTTGTTTCCAGCTCTTCGCTATTATGAACAAAGCTGTGATAAACATGGGTGTGCCTATATCTGCTTGGGTGGCAGTTATGGTTTCTTTAGGGTATATTTCTAGTAGTGGAATTGCTGGATCAAATGGTATTTCTATTCCCAACTTTTTGAGAAAGTGCCATATTGTCTTCCATAGTGGTTTCACCACTTTCTTGATTTTTAACTGTTCAGTGTTCCCTTGCTTCAGTCAGGTAACAGCTTAATGGTGTAGGTTTAAATTTTGTAAGAGCATAGTTAAGCATTGTGGGATTCTCATTCTTCTCAATGTTAGCCACTTTTTTTTTATTATCCACACAGCCAAATGTCTTTGCATAGTCAATAAAATACAAATAGACATCCTTCTGATATTATCTGCTTTGTTGATGTTTCATCCTCTAATACTGATGCCATATTCTTCCTCAAAGAGCCCAACCTCCCGGATGATCTGTTCCACAATATAGACAGGACACATCCCTGGTATACGCCCTTTCTGATTTTAAATCATGCAGTGTTTCCTTACTTTGTTCTGACAACTGCCCCCTGGTCCAAGTATAGGTTTCACATCATGATAGATAAAGAATTAAAGTTGTTCATTATTTCATCTTGCTTAGATATATAATCAATATCTGTGATACCAATAGCTAGGAAGTCAATAGACATATTACTTTAGACAAGTTTGCTATTACGGACCTCTCCAAAGTATTAAGGAATAATGAGCTTAGTTTGAAGACTAAGGTGTACATTATTCAGATCATGATCTTTATCATTTGTTATGCAGCTGAGAACTGGATAATGTATAAGGATGACAGAGAAGAACTGATGTGTTTTGAGTTGTAGTGTTGGAGAAGAGTATTGAATATCCCTTGGACTGAAAAAAGAGCAAGCAGATTCATCTTGAAAAAGTACAGCTAAAGTTCTCCTTGGAGGCAAAAATGGCAAAGCTTTGTCTCTCATACTCTAGACACTTTTCTGGTAGAGGATCTTCCTTGTAAAAGTACACCATTTTTGGAAATTTGGAACATCAGAAAAAGAGAGGAATACCTTCAATGAGACAGATTAACACAGTGACTGCAATAATGACCTCAAGTGTGTCAGAGATTCTGAAGATGACACCGGATAGGACAAGAGTCTATATTAATTAAACTTTACTTGATGATTCCTAGCAACAACAACACGTAAGTCCAAAATAATTAACAACCAGAGTTAGAATCTTTAAACTACACTTAGAATGTTTTAAGTTTCAAGCATTTTCTCCTTCCCGTTCAATTGTCTTTTTTTGTTTTCTTTTCTCTTCCTCTAGACCTACTCAGGTAAATATAAATTTAGAGCTGCCTAGGTCAACATGCCTTTACTTCCTTAAATAGTACTGAAAACTAACCTCTGACTTGGCTAATTAAATTGGATATCTTTAAAAATTGCAGGTCTTTTGCTTTTAGAAGAAAAACTGAAAATGTAAGATTTTATTCTACTTATTACTAAAGAATAGTACTAAATGAGTACTTCCTAACTCATAATTTAGGAAGACCCTGAGGTGATAATGTGAAAACACACCACAGGCCAATTTACTGTACATCCTCTTGTGGCATTCACTGAACTACAGTAAACACAGACTACTGCAACATTTTTTTCCAGTAGTTGTGAAAATGTAGTCTTGAAAAGTCCTAATAACGGTCTCTTCTCAAATACCATAAATTATATGCATTTTTCTAAATAACTGAAATAAAATATATTTTATTTTGTAATCTTTTGTATGGGGGTGTCAGAGACAGTGTGATTGGCACAGGACAGAGCGGAGTTTAGGACTGTTGTACATAGGGTCGCTATGAGTCGCAAGCGACTCGACGGCACATAGCAACAACAACAACAATCTTTGGTATTTAAAAAATAAAGAATAATAAATCAAGAATAAAATCTAAAGTCGAAAATACATAGACAGTTCTATTTTTAATAGATGTTTGAAATCTCCTAAAAGTAGCCATCTGTGGTAAAAAAATATGTGGTCATAATTTTT
>NW_006399873.1:209067-209708 GCF_000299155.1 Elephantulus edwardii
GATAGATAGATATAGAGATATATTTCTAGCATTTGACCAGTACTTGATAACTAAAAGGCTGGTGGTTCAAAGCCACCCAATGAAACTTGAGACCTAAGAAATATGTTAGCTTGGAAAATCCCAAGAAAAATTCTACTTGAAACACTTAAGATCACCATCCTTCAGAATTTACTCAAAGACAGTAAAACCAAGTTCAATTTCTAGACCTACAAATTCAGGGATTGAAAACTTTAAAGAAATAAAAGTGGTTTATTTCCATTGCTTGACTGAGATGGATGTATTGCAATTTAATTACAAAGGAGCTGTGAATGCAATTATAAATTTGTTTTCCTGAGACAGAGTTCTAAGTATTTATCTCTCCATATTTTTTGCAAATTCTCACCATATTGATAACTGAATTATTATAAAATATATTTTTATCCTTGCATATCATAGAACTATCAGACCCTTCTCATTTTTTTCCTTAATAAAAAACTTTAAACAAATTGTATTAAACAAAATGTCCAAGTACATGACACAATATAATTTTTGGTCTTTGTATAGATAGATAAATGATAGACAGATTAAGATATAGAGACAGATATATACATAGATATATCTTGACATCAACAGCCAGGAATTTAAAAGACATATGGTGATGG
>NW_006399873.1:210498-211671 GCF_000299155.1 Elephantulus edwardii
CTCAGTTTCAGCAAGCAGGGCTGTGTCATCTTCATAACACAGATTGTTGATAGATCTTCCACCAATCTTGATGCCACACTTCTCCTCTTACAGCCCAGCCTCCCATATAATGCGTTTTACATATAAACTGAAAAGGTATAGAGATAGGACACATCATTGGCACACTCCCTTGCCAATTTTGAACCATGCAGTGTTTCCTTGCTCTGTTCTGATGACTGCTTCTCTGTCCAAGTATAGGTTTCCCATTAGCACAATCAAGTGGTCTGGGATTCCCTTTCTTCTCAGAGTCAGCCACAGTGTGTGTTGTGATCAACACAGTCAAACGCCTTTGCATAATCAATGAAACACAGATAGATATTCTTCTGGTCCTCCCTGCTTTCAGCCAAGATCCATCTAATATTAGCTACAATATCCCTAGTACCATGACCCCTTCTAAACCCAGTATGGACTTCTTGCAGTTCTTTATTGATATGCTGTTCAAGTCATTTTTGGATCATCTTCAACAGAATCTTGCTTACATGTGATATCAATGATATTGTTTGATAATTTTTGCAATCTGTTGAGTCAACTTTCTCTGGAAAGGGAACAAATATATATCTCTTCTAGTCACTTGGCCAACTGGTTGTATTCCAGATTTCTTGACACAAGCTGGTGAGCACATCTAGGGCAGCATCTGTTAGTAGATATATGTCAATTGGTATACGATCAATTTCTGGGGCTTTTTTTTTGCCAATTCCCCAAAGCAGCTTGACTTCTTTCGTTATCACGATATGATCTGCTCATGTGTTGTTTCATGAAATTCTTTTTGTGTCTGCCAATCCCTTTCAGTATAGTGACTCTGTACACACTTTTCATCTTTTTTTATACATCCTGGATCATTTAATATTTTGTCTAAATCATCCTTAAGTATATCAATTCAAAGTTTGAATTTGTTTTTTAGTTCCTTGAGCTTAAGAAATGCTGAGTGACTTTGCCCTTTTGATTTTCTGACTGCAGCTCCTTGCATTTTTCATGGATATATTTTAATTTGTCTTCCCATGCTGCCTTTTAATATTTTCTGTTCAGCTATTTAATATCTTTAATTTTTCCCTCTGCTTTGACTTCTTGGCACTCTAGTTCAATATTCAGAGTCTCTTCTGATATGTATTTTGGTGTTTTCTTCATCCTCTGTCT
>NW_006399873.1:212656-214197 GCF_000299155.1 Elephantulus edwardii
TTAATAATTTTAATGAACATTTACAGAGATTTTGGATTTCCATTCATTCATTGCTGCACTTCTCTCCCCGCCCAGCCCTCCGTGCCCCCTCGGTTTGGAACTCCTCTCTTTGAAAAGTAAAAGGAAAAAAACCCCAACAATAATAGTTACTTTCATACATTTTTAACTTCCATAGCTTTTTTTCATCTATATAGGGTCACAAGAGGGAAAATGATGATTAAACTAAAAATTACATGTTACACAAGATGCTCTGCTGGAGAAGAGGGAACAATCTCCTTTGTCAGTCGGATCTGATTTGACAGCACACCAAAAGAAATAAAAATCATGTTAATTCATGTGAGGATGCTTATAGATAAAAAAGTAGACATCAACTTAATGCAGAATTTACTAGACAATTGTGAGTCAAAAGGATTTACAAAACAATTATGGTAATGAAGAATTAGTACACTCTTTAAAAGAAAATTCACATGTTCTTATTTTTAAAAATAAATTTATATGAACATAAGTAAAAGCAAAGCATAGTTGTTATAGCAATATATCCTCTGATATGTCTAGTAATAATAGTGTGCCTAAGTTTATAATTGTCACAGGAAAATGATCATAGAAATAATTTTGCAATAAATTTTAATGAGTGATTTTTTTAGTAATAGTTTGTTGACATAGCCAAAATATCCACCTCAAAATAAAATACAAAACTAAAAAAAAAAAAATCACATAACAAAGACAAATAATAACTTTTCATCAAAAACTTTAAACAGCACTTTTGCACATCTAATTTCACTCAGTTATCTTCATTAGGGAACACAGATGAGTATAGTCTTATAGATAAAGACTAAATTGAAGTCAATAAAATTAAGCCAATAAAAATTACTTGAAATAGCCATAAACATACTTTAATAGTTGGAACATGGATGTACTAAATATAAATTTAGAAGAAACTACAAATTATGAATAATGATATAGGATGCATGAATGTGGACGTTCTAGGCGTTAGTGAGATGAGAAGGACTGGTTTTGGTCACACTGAAACAAACAATCACATAGTATAATAAGCGAGGAATGAAAAACAAGAAAAGTGGTGATGTAGTCCTAGTTAAAAAGACAGTTTCCAGTTCTTTCCTGAAGAATCAAGTAGTGAGGGAGAGGATATTGTCCTTATGCTTACAAGGAAGATCTGTTAATATTATTCAAATGTATATAACATTAGCTATACCCAAAATGAGGTAATGAAATATTTTTTCACCTTTTGAAATCCAAAATTGATTAAACATGCAATCAAAATGTGTTAATAATAACTGATTCTGGATGGAAAAATTGAAAACAATGAAAAAGGAAGGTTAATTGGAAAGCATAACTTTGTAAACCGAAAAGAGATTGGATCTAGAATAATCAAATACTGTACACTTGATGATTTATTCATCACAGATAACACTTTTTTCTAAAAAAAAATGGCAAATTTACACATGGACCTCAACAGACTGACTGCATAGGAAACAAATGTGGGAGAAATTGTTGGAGAAGCTCAACATTAGCGGTTAAAA
>NW_006399873.1:214458-216149 GCF_000299155.1 Elephantulus edwardii
TCAGGAAAACAAAGCAAACTGCCATAATGGAACATACAGAGACGTAGTAAAAGGGAAGAAATCACTCAACATTTCTCAAATTGAAAGAACTGAAAAACAATTTTAAGCCTCAAAATGCAATACTAAGATATATTTTGGGCAGAATCTTGAATGATCCAGGAAACATCACAAGAAGATGGAGAGAATATACAGAATCTGTAGGAAAAATAATTGACCAACACTGAAATATTCCACGATGTACCATTATAATCAAGAGCCAACGGTAATGAAGAAAGAAATTCAAGTTGCACTGAAGGCAATGGCAAAAACAATAAGATCACAGGAATTAATTTATTATCAATTGACAGATATAAAATGACAAATGCAGCCTGGACGTGCTTACCAATCTATGCTAGAAAATTTGGAGGGTAGATTTTGTCTGGCCAGCTAAAAGAGATTCATGTTTATTTCAGTTCCTAAGAAAGGTGATGTGGAAATTATTGAATAATTAATATCAATGTACAACAGAAAACTGTAATATCACATGCAACCTAAATATTGCTGAGGATAATTTCAAAAAGCTAGAATAGCACATAAAGAACTGCCAGAAATTCAAGATGGGTTTAAAAGAGGCCATGGCACAGGAGAAATCATTGCTAATGATTGAAGGATTCACTCTGCAAACAAAAAAATACCAGAAGAACATGCATTTGTGCTTCCTTGACTATCAAAGGGATTTGCCTGTGTGGATCATAGCTCATTGTGGCTGGCATTGATAAGAATAAGAATCCCAGAACACTGAATTGGACTCCTGTGAAACCTATACTAAGACCGAGAAACAGGTTGTTGTACAAACAGAGCAAGAGAACACTGCAAAGTTTAACATTAGGTAAGGTTCATGTCACAGCTGTACATGTATTTATTCTGTATACTGAGAAAATAATTAAAAAAGCTGGACACTGTGAAGAAGAATGTGGTATCAGGAAGGAAGGTCCACCAATAACCTTTCCTATATAGATGAAACAGCATTGTTTGCTGAAAGTAGGGAGGACTTGAAGCACTTGCTGAAGTTTAAACACAACAACCTTCAATATATAGTGCATTTCAACTTGAAGAGATCAAAAAATCCTCATCACCAGATCAACAGGAAACATCATGATGATGGAGAAAAGATTGAAACTACCAATGACTTGATATTACTCAGATCCACAATCAATACACTTGATACAGCAGTCAAAACATCAGGAGACATATTGTGTTGGGAAAGTCTGCTATCAAGAACTTCTGCAAATTATTGAAAAATAATGATGGCATTTTAAGAAATAAGGTTCTTCTGATGCAGGCCGTGGTCTTTTAACCGTTTGCTATGCATTTGAAGCAAGAGTAGCATTCAATTCATAAACAACATACCTCAGGAAACCCTGAACTTTGATAAATGTCAATAGTTGTAGAAGGGCTTCAGGCATTTTGTACATAGCGTTACTATGATTCAAGCTCGAATCAAAGGCAATCAACAACAACAATAACATGCATTTGAGATCTGTACAATGACTACGCATGACAGGAGAAAAAATGATACTTATAAACTGTTGTTTTGGAAATGAGTTGTTAATATCTCATGGACTGCCAAGAGAATAAATAGATATGTCTTAGAGAAGGTGCAACCAGAGCGATCTTTGGAGACAAAAATGATGAAGCTTCCTCTCACATAT
>NW_006399873.1:217829-218922 GCF_000299155.1 Elephantulus edwardii
AAACTCAATTATTTTGCTAGGCATCTAAACAAGAAAAAAAGACCCTCACTCCATAAGTTATTTTAAGATAAACAGTAGAACTTAGGATAAATGAGGAGAAAGAATTTTAAAATATTTTCAATAATAATGGAAATGATTTTCCATTGTGACTATGGTGAGGATATAGAACCATTTGTTGCTCAATCACTGACTTTTCTAAACTCAACCTTAAGTTCTGCCTGTTCTCTGTCAATGTACGGTTCTAGCAATTTTGGATTATTTTCAGCAATATCGTGCTTGCATGTAATAGTAGTAATAGTTGTATACTGTTCTTGATTGTCATCGAGTTGAGTGACTCATAGCAACCCAATGAGCAAAAGACCAGAAGCCTTTATATAACTACTATCATTTCTCATGATTTATAGAGTTTCTAGAGGCTTCCCAAATATTAGGAATATTGTTCAATAATTTTCACATTTTCATGGATAATCTTTCATGGAAATGGGAACAAATACTGATCTCTTTCAGTCAGTTAGCCAGGCAGCTGTCCAGGACTGTATTTAGTATTTGAAGCATTTCAATTGGTATTTCATAGATTTTTTAAAGTCTTGTTTTTCACTGGAAAGTAGACCTGTGTTATTGAGAAGATTCCAGGTATCTATTCCAAAAGCTACATTTTCTAGAAAATAAATCTTCCTTAGATCATTACCTAGAGTATTTAGATGAAATTCTGGAAAGGAAGCCAATGGAAGTGGAAGAAATTTTTTTTAATTCATGTAATTCATATTCAGAATACATAAATTTTTTCAAAATGGTTGTTCACATATTTTATGATTTTATGATTTGAGTAGTTAATTGGTCTTGGCATCTATATTTATGTAAAAATAAATCTTTCCAGAGATTGAAGTTTATCCTTTGAATCCCCAAAATACTTTTTAAAAATATTATCACTTAATAGTTATATTGCGTTATTGCTTTTGAGAGTGGAACAAAATCTGTTGGGATTAATAATATTCATACTTCTAAAATATTATGTTGCATAAAAATATAAAATTCACAATAAAATAAAATTGGAAAATATTAACTTATTATTTAAATATGTAACTCAACATAC
>NW_006399873.1:220380-221811 GCF_000299155.1 Elephantulus edwardii
TTACAGGGACAAAGAGAAAACAGAACTGGAGCTTAGAAAAACAATACCCTTCACCATTGCTAATCACAAGGTAAAATACCTAGAAGTAAATCTAATCAGAAGGACAAAGGATCTATTCAAAGAAAATTACAAAACATTACTACAAGAAACAAAAAGAGAACTGGTGAAGTGGAAGAATATCTCTTGCTCATGAATAGGAGGAAGACTCAATATTGTGAAAATGGCAATACTACCAAAGGCAATTTACACGGTCAATGCAATCCCAATACAAATACCAATCCCATTCTTCAGTGAGATGGAAAAGGCTATTTCAAATTTCATTTGGAATGGTAAGAGGCCCTGATTAAGCAAAGCACTCCTTAAAAAGAGAAATAAAGTAGGTGGCATCTCACTCCTTGATTTCAAATCCTACTACACTGCTGTGGTGGTCAAGACAGCATAGTAATGGTATAATGACAGACACATAGGTCAATGGAATAGAATAGAAAATCCAGAAATAATCCCATCCAGCTACGGTCAATTGATTTTTGATAAAGAGATGATATCAGTTAAGTGGAGAAACGACCACCTTTTTAACAAATAGCTCTGGCAAAATTGTAAAACTACCTGCAAAAAACTCAAGCAAGATCTATACCTCATTCTATACACAAACACCAACTCATGTGTGACTCATAGCTAGTTTATGTACAACAGCCCTAAAACCTGCTCTATCTTGTCCCAATTTTACTGTCTCTGACACACTTACCGTGATTACCCCAGTCACAATATCAATCCATATCACTAATGATCTCTCTCTCTTCCTCCATTGCTCCATCTTTCCAAGCATGATGTCCCTCTCTGAGGAATGATCACTCCTTGAAACATGCCCAAAGTATGTCAGACGAAGCCTCAGAATCCTTGCCTCCAAGGAGCAGCCTTGCTTTACCCTTTCTAAGATGAAACTGACAAACAAACCTTTTCTCCTGGCAGTCCATGGTATATCCACCACTCTTCTCCAGCACTACAGCTCAACAGAATCAGTTCTTTTTCTGTCATCCCTAATATTTGGCCAGGTCTTTGATGCATAGTTAGCAATTGTGAAGATTATGGCCTGGATCAGGTGCACCTTAGTCTCCAGACTAACATCGTTGCTTTTCACTACTCTGGAAAGGTCCCTGATGGCCAAAATTCCCAGTGCTAATTGTCTCTTGATTTTCTGGCTGCTGGTACCAAGAGTGTTGATTGTGGAGCCAAACTAACTAGAGCTGTTAAGAATCTCAATCTCTTCACCCAATATCACCGTGCTGCCAATTGGCCCAGTGGTGAGAATCTTTGTTTTCTTAATGTTGAGCTCTAATCCATATTTAAGGTTGTAGCCCTTGATCTTCTACATCAAATGCTTCAGGTTCTCCTCAGTTTCAGCAAGCAGGGTTGTGCTATCTGCATAGAGCA
>NW_006399873.1:237114-243658 GCF_000299155.1 Elephantulus edwardii
GTAACAAAAATGTTTAAAAGGTGATTTAGGTTAACTTTGTAACATTAAAATTAAGAGAAACAAATGTCATGTAAAGTAATTTTACTTAAGTCACATTGATAAAGTAGATTAAATTAGGTCAACGGTTTGTATTCTATATTGCAAACTATCCTAGCGTTGGACAAAGAAACTCAGTGACTTTTAAAATTTTTTTAGTGACATTTTTAAGCATATGATCAGTAAACTAGAATATTTCAATGTTTAATCACATATCATACACTAGAAAGTGAAGTTTTGACAAGGATTGGTTTGTGTGATTTTACAAGTAACTTAGAGAATGCCAGATACTAGGCTAAAGATATACATAGCAAATAAATTGAGAAAGAAAATTGGACAGCTATTGATCAATAGATATAATTTTTGTTCTATCTAAAGGTAGCACAGAAATCAATAAGATCATCCTACTGCATAGCTATAGATTATTTTTAATGGTATTATCAACCAATCTTTTGTATTTTTTTTTTACTTTTATAGACTACTCTTTGAAACATCACTCATACATAGTATTAATGCGAGTGTTGTATACCAGAGCCTTGGAAGCAAGCCATAGCTGATTCTCAGACAGGTTTTCAGAGGCAGTTAATCACTAGGGAGGATATTGCCCATCCTTCTTTCGCTGAGCAGCTGGTGGCTTCAAACAACGTGCCTTTGAGATTGTAACTCAGCTTCTTGTCAATTAGCCACTCAAGCCTAGTACCTAATAGAATCAATTTATGAAAAAAAAAATTAAATTACCAGAATGAAAATTAAGTTGAATATACCTAATTTTATTTATCTTTCCACAAGTTATAAACAATAAAGTTTCTCTGAAAAAGCAAAGCAATAAAAAGAAAAAAGTTGTAAAGCCTCACATAATATAATATTACATTGCTGTGTGTGTGTGTGTGTGTGTGTGTGTGTTGGTGTGTGTGTAAGATATAACCTAGCAGTAAGAATCTGCACTGGAACCCGAAAGATACATAATTTTAATCCACTAGTTTATCCACATGAGGATAGACAATCTTTCCTTATTATTTTCTTCCTCTGAAAACCTGCTGGAGGGTCAATTATGAGTGGGTTCTGGCTCTAAGGCCCTCATTAACAAAAACAACAACTATGTAACATTAACAAATGAAATACAGCTTAGCGATTTGAGATAAAGATACCATTAAAATTATTGATAATTGAAATTGTTGTTGAAACAGTAACGCATTGCTCTTGTTGAAAACCTGTACATCAGGTTTTCAGAGGAAGTAAATCAATCACAAGGGAAGAGATTGCTCGTCTTTCTCCCATAAAGCAGTTAGTGGATTTGAATTGCTTGCTTTTTTGGTTGATAGTGTAATTTCTTGCCAATAAGCCACCAGAGCTCCCTATAATAGAAATAGGAATTCAATTTGTAATCAAAAGTCTTGTGATTACTAGGATATATTAGTTCAGTCAATTATTCTACTGACGGTTTGTTGTACAAAGTAGTTTTATTAGCATGTTTATATAAAGCACATATTTTCTGCCAGTTAATATTTATAAGTTAATAAAACTAAGTTACATTATCTTATAGTAGTACATATATTTCAAGGAGTAGAATCAGACTACTACCTATATGCATAATGAATAATTATGTATTTCGAAGAAATAAGTATATAATAAGGAGATTATTTTATAAAAAAGATCAAGGTAAAGTAATATCTATGATAAATGTTGCAACAGATTGTTGTTTTCACATCTAAGTAAAATTAGACTTCATTGTGAAGATGTTTTATGAGCAAGACTTGATAGAGCATTAACATTTCATCAATACATATATGAGAAAAAACATTCCAGGAAATGAAGCAAACAAGGTAAAACTCTAAAGCTGAAGAGTATCTGGTTTGCTTGAAGGACAGCAATGTTGTTGTCATGGGATGAAAAAAAGGAGGAATAATTTGCATATCAGTAAAATTTGTTGTGACCTCGTTTCTGATCCAGATGCCCTAAACTTCTAGGCAAAGAACCATAAAGTATGGTCAGAGAAGAGTTTTAGAATTACAACTTCTCCACATTAGAAGTGACCTTTGAAAATTCTGTCCCTTGGTAGTGCAAATGGTTATTGTGTTCAGCTGCTAAATGAAAAGTGGTTCAGCTCCAAGAAGCCACAAAAGAAAAGTGTGATTGCACCATTTTTTTCCTTTTTTTTAATCAGCTGTAAAATCCTATGGAATATATTTCAGTGACATGTAAGGGTATTCACCATTCAGAATCAATAGATGTAAAACAGTTTTATTATTTGCTTGTTTTTATGAACTCTTAGCTATTATTCATTTCAAAACAATTTCTGTGTTACTATTCAAATTCAAGAACTCCTACACTTCACTTAAAATCTCTACATAACCAATGAAATATTTACTTTCTCAGTGCTTGAATATATATTGGGGAGAAAGCATTAAGTTAGAATGAAAATATATATATTTATGTTAATAATTCTAAGACCTGCTGCTCAGTTTAAATAGAAGCAGTCTATTCATATAAAGGATTTCTAGTGTTTATAGGTGAAAGATTAGCATTAGAGATGACCTTCAACAAGATGGATTTATATGGTAACTGTGTTTCAGAGATGGTGAGCTTGGAATAGAAGCTGATACTGTTCAAATCTGTTGTTCATCGGGTTGCTATGAGTTATTCTCAACTTGATGGCACATAATAACAACTGTATGCATATATGAACTTTAACATGTATGAACCTCAGGTTATGTCAAGTCATTCACATGGCAAATGCTTTTTAAGAATGCAGATAAATTTGATGTATTTTTTATTTACTATTTGAACTGGCCTGATCAATCACGTCCCCACCACTGCATCAGTAGGTAACATCATAATAGACTAAAAAAAAGATTGAAATGGTTATGATTTCATTTTACTAGGGTCCACAATCAACACCCTGGGAACCAGAAGTCAGGAGAAGGATGGCATTGGGAAAGTCTACTCTCAGGAATCTTTACAAATTACTGAGGAACAATGATTTGAAGACAAAGTGGAACTGACTCAGGCCATGGTCTTTTCAGTCATTTACTATATATCTGAAAGTTGGAAAATGAATAAGGATGATAGGAGGAGAAATGACACCTATGAGATATGGTGTTGAAAAAGAATGTGGAATATCACATGAACTGCCAAACCAAAACAAACTGATATGTTTTAAAGAAAGTGCAGCTAGAATGCTCCTTGGAGGTAAAGATGCCAAAATTTCATCTAACATACTTTGGTAGTATTGTTTGGAGAGGCCATCATAGAAGACCCTTAGTAAGACTGATTGACACAGTGACTGCAATAGTTAGTTGGTTCAAGCATTTCAGAAATGATGAAGATGGCACAGGATAGGAAAAGATTCAGATCTGTTGTGCATAGGGTTATTATAGGACATACTGGAATCAATGGCCCTTAAAAACAACAACAGAAAACATGTGTATTTATAAATGAACTTTATATTTCTAAATGTGCTTGGAAATGTTTAAAACATTTTCAAACAATATAATTTATATTAATTTTCTACATGAAGATCCTAGTAATATACCTGTTTGAAACTCGTAAGCATAATGCATTTTAAAAGTTTCAAAGCCTAATTTTATGTGGAAACCTTACCTGTTGCATTATAATAGCTTTTGTTATTCTCCTTCTTATATGAAAAATCAGCATAGATATCAGAAAGTAAAAAACAAAACAACAACCAATTACACATTCTGTTTTACATCTTTCAACCATGACCTTATGATTTCCTCAACATCATTGGTTATGTTTTGCTAGCAGAGGTGTATATATTTTGAATAACAGCATGATTTGTCATTTGCTTTTAAATTTGAGCCAAACTGGTGAATAGCTATAAATACCTGACATTTCACAGGATTATTCATAAGAAATTAAATTAAGTCAACAATATAACTTCAGAGTTTCTAAACTTTAGCTATATATCAGAGATCATAAGTAAAACTAACTAAAAGAATTTCAATGTTTTCACAATTTAATAAAATAGTTATTCAAACATTACACAAATAAAAATGAAAATACAATAACTGAAACTATTTGAACATGTTTCAACAGCTAACGCATTTCATTATAAGTTTATTTAATTACAGTTTAATTTAAAGTCACTGCTATCTAGTTGGAATCAACTGATAGTGTTCCTCTATTGAATTTTCCAGACTGTAAATCATGTATGAAATATTGTCCACCTTTACCAAGTGGAACATTTGACATTGAGCCTCAATCCATATTGAAAACTGTAGTCCTTGATCTTCTGCAGCAAGTGCTTCAGGTCCTCCTCAATTTCAGCAAGCAAGGTTGTGTCATCTGCATAACACAGATTGTTGATGAATCTTCCACCAATCCTGATGCCACACTTCTTCTCATACAGCCCTACCTACCAGATAATTTGTTCTGCATACAGGTTGGAAAGGTATGGAGATAGGACATATCTTTGGCATATACCCTTCCCAATTTTGAACCATGCAGTGTTTCCTTGCTCTGTTCTGACGGCTATCTTCTTTTCCAAGCATAGGCTTCACATTGGCATGATTAAATGTTCTGGAATTACATAGTTTCTTACAGTAAAAGCTATATCATTGTCTCGTCTTCTATGGCCTTTGAACTCAGTAATTTTCTAGAAGGTCTCTCAGACACTTACGTCCGTTTGGGGAAAGAGTCAAGTGACCGTAGATATGTAGACTGGTTTTATAGAAACTGATGAATGACTGGCAAGATCCTGTAGACTGTCACTTCAGGTACAACTGGTTGGTGACAGTGAATGACACAAGTTGATAGTGTGGAGACAGCTGTGCAATGGGCAAATATCCTCTAGACTATCAGTTGTGGCACTGGTGGGGGCAACTATTGCTGATGTGCCCTTAATGCTGTGTTCCAGGTGATCATTCCACAAGAGAAAGCACCTAACTGAGGTCTCATGAGTTTACATAAGACTTTTAATAGGAAGGGACTTACAACCTATCCTAATCCTCTCTCCTTAATACAATAATAACTTCTATACAAAATAAATGGTCAATGATTGGGTAGGAAAGACATATGAATGCCAAATTTTAGACACCCGGAAATGTATAATACTAATACTTATTTCTCAACTAAAGTAACAGAGTAGCTCATTCCTTTATATATTAATCTATTTTGAAAATTTAAATATTTCTTAATTTTTATTATTGTCTTCTCATATAAGAGTGCTAAGGTTTTGATAAATATAAAATAATACATATTTTAATATAGTAAGTTATTAATGTTCTCCCAAATCTAAACATTCTGCCTAACAAGACAATTGATTATAATTAATTAATTCTACTTAATGGCCATGGCCATAATCTTACAGCTTATGGAAGTAGCAAAAATGTACACTAATGAAATAATCTTGGAGTTCTTTAAGGAAATACAACTGGTAGGTTATATATTATATGGTGTTATTTTTTTTATATCTATCTTACTGTGCAGGAAGATGTACCGCTAATCCAAAGGTAAAGCCTCTGTGAGGTTAGAATCAACCAACCCCTTTGTGGGTGGAAGCTTTATTTTCATATGTCAGCAGCTTAAAAGTTGACTTTTCTAAAAAAAAAAAAGTTGGCTTTCCTGGTCATTTCAGCAACTCCCTGAGGTCTCCAACTACCTTAACCACAGTCACATGATCTTGTAAATTACCAACAACTGTGGAATTAGAATAAGGCAGGGAGAATGCTTCTTATACTGGAAAGCGAAACTTGAGAGAAACAGGAGCAAGACCCTGGTGAGAGTGAGACCCTTGTGTGAGTAAGATTGTGATAGCAAGACTCTGGTGATGGTGCTGGAGAGACAGTGTCATAGCTCTGGAGAAAATGTGGCAAGGTGTAACCAGAGAAGCCCTAAGATTAACACAGAGTTAAAGGTTTTGCTATTCTTGCCTGATGATAGAAGGAAATGCTGAATTTTAAAATGAAACCAGAGCCTCAATTAATTGAGAAATTGTTCCTTGCAATGACTGGACTAAAACCTGGACTTACATTGGGTAATATTCTTTGCCTCCCCTACTCTCCAATTTATTTTCCTAATGAACTCTATTCTCGGTGCTACAGTCTGTGAGTCACCCATGAATAAAGGAACAACTTGTTGCTGGTGTGGCTCTAGAGGGACCATGGGTCTGAGCCACAGTCTTTATTTGCTGTATGCTCTGGCGTGGTGAAAGGCTGTGCTATTCTCACTTCCATTGGCCCTTTCAGAGAGATGTTTACAGCCCTGTGCCTCCATGTCTTATTTTTTCTCTCTAAACAATGACATATGGGCTCTGAAAATCAACTAGTCTGTCAATTATCGGTCAGATCTAACTAAAAAATAATGAGTTAGATAAGATTAATATTAAGAAAATGCATGGTCTGTGAAGTCCAATATCGATAATTCAAGCAATAAACTGTAAACTTTTTAAAATTTTTTAAAAATAATTTTAATGAGCATTTACAGAGATTTTGGATTTCCATTCATTCATTGCTGCACTTCTCTCCCCACCCAGTCCTCCCCACCCCCA
>NW_006399873.1:243787-249204 GCF_000299155.1 Elephantulus edwardii
TGTTATAACCATAATACCCTATTATACATCGCTTTTAAATTACTCACTCCCTCATCTGTCTCAGTGCAGTATACAGAATTTATCCAGTATAATCTTATGTCTAAGACCAACACTTACAGTAGTACTTACATATCATTTTAAGAAACTTCAGATTTTGCTCCTGATCTGTAAATTATTCAATGAGAATCCTCCACATTCAGCTTCAAGTCAACTGATGGAAACACCAATCACAGGTAAATACATTTTTGGTTAAATCTAGAATAATTAATAATTATACATCTGAACACCATAGTTCAGCCAATGTGACACATAAAATAAACTGTCACACAAGTGAAACATAGAAATATAGATATATTGAGTCATTCCTTAGATACTCTTCAGGCAGTCTATGTGAGTCATAGTCAAATTGATGGCATATAACAGCAATAACGTATTATCAATGATTTTGCAACAATCAAATAATTCAAGATAAAAGTATAAACCAGGGATATTTATTTGAATAATAAGAGTATACCCACTCAATTTCAGAGTAAAATGGGACTTGTCATTTTTATAATTAGAAAATTATTTTTATTATACTTTAGTTTTGGGAAAGTTATATACAATTATTTAAAATATTGTTTAGTCATATTTCAAAAGAAAAAACAAAATAACTTAAAATATTTTAAAAAACAGTGTATCTTTAAACTATACACATTTTTTATATATCACTTATTTTTTAATGGACAATATGGTAATAAATATTTCTATTCCCCTTAAAATGACACTTGAACTCCTTTAAACTCCAAATAAATTTATATCACATTCTAGAAGATATTCTCCATTCAAATATCATCTCTAGAGATGTTTTTATGAAAACCTAAACAGAACAAAGACACACAAATCATTTTGCAGAGAGGAAATGGAAAGTATGGGGTCAAAAGGTGATCTAATAAATCACGACCACAAATTTTCTTTAAAAGATTTGGAGAACTGTTACAGGCATGATTGCTAAAGCAGTCAAAAGATTCTGAATGGGATATGTATGCAATGTTAAAATATAAAACTTATGGAATTGGTTCTGTGGTTCCCACCCCCTGATTACCTGATGACTTAAAGGAACCAATAAGAACATTCCCAGGCAAGTAACAGTCCCGCCCTGTGCTCATCTGGAAACTATAGTTGGTTTCATTTCATACTGTATTTTTACCTGAAGCCAAAGTCACATGACAGCTTTACTGGTCAAAACAACTCATGTGAAGCAAGAAATTGTGTTAAGAACTGAAGTGATGTTGGAGCTCTACTAAAGATCTCAGGCAAGTACTTCAGAATTAAGTCTTTAATACAATTTCTCCTCTGACTGTAGATTTTATTAAAAATTCTTTGACCACATTTGCACAGGTGTGCTTTATTCTAAGCTAGATGATGGTGGCTCCTTAGATCATTACTTTCTTAAAAGTTTTTAATAATCCAATCATTATTCTTCTGAAAGTAGTTGTTGTTATGTGACGTCGAGTTACCTGTGACTCACAGTGACCCTATGTAAAACAGCCCTAAACCCTGCTCTATCGTGTGCCAATCTTATTATCTCTGACACACCTACCCTTATTACCCCAGTCACTGAATCAATCCATCTCATTGAGGGTCTTCCTCTCCTGTGCCATCCCTCCACTCTCTCAAGCATGATGCCCCTCTCAAAGGACCAGTCCCTCCTTGCAACATGTGCAAAGATGTCAGACAAAGCTTCAGAATCCTTGTCTCCGATGAGCAGCCTGACTTCACCCTCTCCAGGACAAATGTGTTTGTTCTCTTAGCAGTCCATTTAATACTCTTATCCAACACCACAAATCAAAGGCATCAATTCTACTTCTCATATCCCTAGTCATTGTTCAGCTTTTTGACACATAGCAAGTAATTGCGAAGACCATGGGTTATATCAGGTGCACCTTAGTCTCCAGACTGACATTGTTACTCTTCGGTACTTTGGAGAGGTCTCAGAAAGCATACTTTCACAATGTAATTTGTCTTTTAATTTCCTGACTGCTGTTACCAAGAGTGCCTGCTTGTAAAGCAAAGCAAACTAATGATCTTGATCTCAATCTGTTTACCAAATATCATGATGCTTCTAATCTGCCCAGTGGTGAGAATCTTTGTTTTCTTGGTGTTGCACTTCAATCCATATTGAAGGCTGCAGTCCTTGACCTTCTGCAGAAAGTGGTTCAGGTCTTCCTCATTTTCTGCAAGCAGAGTTTTGTCATCTGCATAACACAGATTGGTGATGAGACTAACTCCAATCCTGATGCCATATTTCTTCTCACAAAGCCCTGGCTCCTAGATAATCTGTTCCTCATATAGATTAAAAATATGTGGTGATAGGACACATCCTTGGTATACACTCTTCCCAATTATGAACCATACAGTGTTTCCTTGCTCTGTTCTGACAACTGCCTCCTGGTCCAAGGATAGGTTTCAATCAAGTGTTATAGGATTCCCTTTGTTTCAGAGTCAGCCATAGGATGTTGTGATCCAGACAGCCAAATGCCATTATATAGTCAATGAAATGCAGATAGACATTACTCCGGTCCTCTCCACTTTCAGCCAAAATCCATCTGACTTTAGCTACAGTATCCCTAATGCCACTACCTCTTCTAAATTCAACTTGCACTTAAGGCAGTTCTCTGTTAATGTTAGGCAACATGTAATTTCTTCATAATGCGTTATGATAGCATTCAGTCTTCAGTGGTCAGCTTATGGGAATAAATCTAGAGCACAACCATATTGAAAGAATTATTTGCCTTGGTTATTTTGGAAAACTCAAATAGAGAATTGAAATACACTCATAGAATATATGTTATATTCATATATTCACTTTATGGGCAGGAAATGAACCTTTAAAAAATTACCTTGAAATCTGTCTTTATACAACATTTGACAGTTTTATAATAACTTGAGTTTAAAAATCATTTTAAAAATAGGTTTCAGGCACTGAGCACTAATGGTCAAAGAACAAATGAGCTATGAAATGGCATCAGGGACAACATCCTTGAAGAAAGCTAAAAGTTATCACAAAGACGAGAGAAATAAAAGACCAAAATAGATGTCAGAATAGATTCTCTAAATTGCATTTGAATATCAAAAAGTCACAAAAGAGGGAGGAATTGCTAAAGCTGTAGATAAACAGAAGGTACCAAAAGGCACCAAGAGTAGAGGAAATAAAGTATTATGAAAGAATGCACAAAGAAATAGAGGTGGAAAACAAAAAGGCACTAACTTGATATTCATCAAGGTGAAAAGAACTGGAAAACAAATTTAAACCTCAAATTGCTATAAAGAGGATTCCAGGGATTAACTCCTGAATGATTTAGGGGGCAGCAAAAGAAGATAGAAGAAATATACTGAGTCAAAATACCAGAGGAATTTGCAGACACAGAACATTTTGGAAGGTTTTTTGTGTTGTTATGTGCTGTCAAGTTGCCTGTGACTCATAGTGATCCTTTGTACAACAGCCCTAAACCCTACTCTCTCTCTTGCCAATCTTACTGCCTCTGACACACCCATCGACATTCCCCCAGTGATGAAATCAATCCATGTCATTGAGGTTCCTTCTCTCCTGTGCTGTCCCTCCAACCTCCCAAGCATGAAATTCCTCTCCAAGGATTGATCCCACCTTGCAACATGTCCAAAGTATGTCAGATTGAGCTTTAGAATTCTTGCCTCCAATAAGCAGCCTGGCTTCACCCTCTCCAAAATGGAATTGTTTGGTCTCCTAGCCATCCTTGGTATATTCAATACTCTTCTCCAGGACCAAAGCTCAAAGACATTAACTCTCTTTTTATCATCCCTAGTCATTGTTCAACGTGTAATTAATTGTTCAGCAAGTAATTGCAAAGACTGTGGCCTGTATCAGGGTCACCTTAGTCTTCAGACTGACATTTTCACTCCTTTGTACTTTGGAGAGGTCTCTGACAGCAGTCTTTCCCATGCAATTCGTCTTTTAATTTTCTAACTGCTGATACCAAGAGTGTTGATTATAGAGCCAAACAATCTGAAGCTGTCTTCATTCTCAATCTCAACATCATCCATCATGATTCTGCCAGTTGGTGCAGTGGTGAGAATCTTTGTTTTCTTGATGTTGAGTTTCAATTCATATTGAAGGCTGAAGTTCTTGACCCTCCGCAGCAAGCACTTCAGGTTCTCCTCAGTTTCAACAAGCAGGGTTGTGTCATCTGCATGATGCAGATTGTTGATTAGTCTCCCTCTAATCCTGATACCACATTTTTCCTCATATATCCCAGCCTCTTGGATAATCTGTTCAATATAGATTGAAAAGTTATGGAGATAGAAAACATCCTTGGCATACACCCTTCCAATTTTGAACCATGCAGTGTTTCCTTGCTCTGCTCTGATGACTGCCTCTTGGTTCAAGTATAAGTTTTACATAGACACAATCAAGTGTTCTAGAATTCCCATTCTTCTCAGAGTCAGCCACAATTTGTTGTTATACACACAGTCAAAAGTCTTTGCACTGTCAATGAAACACAGGTAGACATTCTTCTGGCACTCACTGCTTTCAGTCAAGATCCATCTGACATTAGCTATAATATGTCCCTAGTGCCACAGCCTCTTCTAATTCCAAGCATACACTTCAGGAAGTTCTCTTCAGATGTGCCATTCCAGTTCAGCAAAACTTGTTTGCATGTAATATCAATGATACTGTTTGATAAATTCCACACTCTGTTGTATCACCTTTCTTTGGAATTGGAACCAAAGTAGATCTCTTCAAGCCAATACGCCAGGTGGTTGTCCTACACATTTCTTGGCACAAGTTGATGAGCACATCGAGAGCAGCATCTATTTGTTGAAATATGCCAATTGATATGTCATCTTTTCCTGGAACCTTTTATTTGGGTTTTGTTTTGTTTTGTTTATTTTTGTTTATTTGTTTGTTTTTTTTCCAAGTCTTTCATAGCATCTTGAACTTTTTCCTTCCTCACCACAGGCTCTTGCTCACATGTTGCTCCATGAAATTGTTCTGGGTCCACCAATTCCTTTGGTTGTTGTTGTTATTATGTGCCATCGAGTGGCTTGCAACTCATAGTGACCCTATGTATAAGAGCCCTAAATGCCATTCTCTCCTGTGCCAACCTTGCTGTCTCAATCACATTCATTCCCACCACTCCTCTCACAGAATCGATCCATCTCATTGAGGGTCTTCCTCTCCTGCGCCGTCCCTCCACTCTACCAAACATAATGTCCCTCTCCAACGACTAGTCCCTCCTTGCAACATGCTCAAAGTATGTCAGATGAAGCTTCAGAATCTTTGACTCCAGGAAACATTTTGGCTTCACCCTCTCCAAGACAAACCTGTTTGTTCTCCTAGCAGTCCATGGTATATTCAACACTCTTCTCCAGCACCACAACTCAAAGGCATCAATTCT
>NW_006399873.1:251093-252125 GCF_000299155.1 Elephantulus edwardii
TTGCTATTTGAATGTCTTTTTTGGTGAAGTGTCTGTTCATATCTTGCACCTATTTTTAATAGTGTTGTTTACTTTTTCTGTTGTTGAAATGATGGAGTTTTCTATAAATTTTAGACAGGTGTCCCTATCAGTTATGTTGTTACCAAATATTTTTTCTCGAGTCTGTGGCTTTTTTTTTCTCTGTTAGAGAAGGGTTTTGATGTGCATAAGGATTTGATTCTTAGAAGGACCCAGTCATCTGTTTTGTTCTCTTCTGGTTGTAGGGTTTTCACTATGTTTGTAAGACTGTTCATATCATGTATTAAAGCTTGTAGAGTTCTTCCAACCTTTCCTTAATGAAGTTTAAAACATTTGATTTTATTCCTAGGACCTTGATCTACTTTGAGGGCTTTTTTTCGTTTGTTTGTTTTTGTTAGTTTTGGTTTTGTGCATGTATGTGTGTGTGTGTGTGGTGTGAGCTGTGGGTCTTGCTTGAGTTTTCTACAGATAGTTTTCTAATTTTACCAACATCATTTGTTAAAATGGCTGTCATTTCCCCACTTAACTGAGTACATCTTCTTGTAAAAAAATTAGGTCAATATAGGTAGATGAGCTGACTTCTGTGTTCTCAGTTCTATTGCATTGATTTATTTGCCATTGAATCAGTACCAATGGTGTTTTGGCCACCATTGTTGTGTAATATGATTTTAAATCAGGGAATGTTTTCCCTCCTAACTTGTTTATCTTTTTCAGGAATTCTTTACTTATTCTAGGTCTCTTTCCTTCCTTTGAAGGAAGGAAATTTGAAATAAATAAATAAATAAATAAAATTTGAAATAGCCTTTTCTATCTCATTAAAGAATGGAATTGCTATGTATAGACATTGCATTAAACTTGTAGATTACCTTTGGTAGAATTGTCATTTTCATGACACTGAGTCTTCCTATCCATGACAATGGCATATTCTTTCATTTCTCCAATTCTTTTTTTATCTCTTGTAGTAATATTTTGTAATTTCTTTGTATAGGTATTTTTAAGTCTAGTTAGATTTAC
>NW_006399873.1:253220-256359 GCF_000299155.1 Elephantulus edwardii
ATCACAACAAACTGTGTATGATCTAAGAGAAATGAGAATCAAAGAACATATGATCGTGCTTATGGGAAACCTATACTTGGACCAAGAGACAGTTGTCAGAACAGAGCAAGAAAACATTGTGTATTTCAAAATCAGGAAGGGTATATGCCAGGGATGTGTCCTATCTTCATACTATTAAATATATATGCAGAACAGATCATTCAGAAGTCTGTGCTCTATAAGGAGGAATGTGGCACCAAGATTGTAATAAGACTCAACAACTTATGTTATGCAGATGGCATAACATTGCTTGCTGAAACTGAGGAGGACCTGAAGTACTTGCTGCATAAGGTCAAGGACTGCAACTTTGGTTATGAATTGAAACTCAACATCAACAAAACAGATTCTAACCACTGGGGTGATTGGCAACATTATAATAAAGGTAAAGAGATTGTAATTATTAATACATTTAGTTTGCTTGACTCCACAGTCAACACTCTTCTTACCAGCAGCAAGGAAATAAAAAAATATATTGCATTGGGAAAGTCCACTGTCAGGGACATCTCCAGAATACTGAACAGCAATAATGTCAATCTTGAGACTAACGTGCAGCTGATCAAGACCATAATTTTGCAATTAGTTACTATGTGTCAGAAAGCTGAATAATAACTACAGATCACAGAATGAAAATTGATGCCTTTGAGCTGTGGGGCTGGAGAAGAGTAGTGAATATACCATGAATGGCTAGGAGAACAAACAAGTTTGTTCTAAAGAGGATAAAACTGCTTGTTGGAGGCAAGAATGCTGACGCTCAAACTGATATATTTTTGGCGTGTTGCAAGGACTGACCAGTCCTTGGAGAGGGACATTATGCTTGGGAGTGTGGAAGGACAACGTAAAAGAGGAAAACCCTCAATGAGATGGATTGATTTAGTGACTGGTGTAATAAGGGTAGGTGTGTCTGAGACAATAAGATTGGCATAGAATATAATAAAACAGGATTCCAAACTGCTGTAAATAGGCTTTCTATTAATAGCATGATATTCAACAGCATATAACAGTAAAATCAAAATCATTTGGTGCATGTTGTTGTTGTTAAGTGTCATCTGGCTAAGTATGACTCGTAGTGACCCTATTAACACAAGATCTGACTGAGTCCTGTCCTGAACCATCTGCACACTTCCTGACACACAAGAGCCCATTTTAGCAGTCACTATGTCAGTCCACCAGGTTGGGAGGTTTCCTGGCCTTTGCTGACCCTCCACCCTACCCTACATCTTGTGCCTCTTCCAGGAATAGCACCTCCTAGCAATATGTCCAAATATTTGAGGTGAAGTCTCATCAGTCTTGCCTTTAAAGAGCACTCCAGCTGCAACCTCTGCAAGACATATCTGTCCATTCTCTTGGCCATACACGGGATGATCAGTGCTCTTCTCCAACACCACAGCTCAAAGATATCAATTCTTTTTCTGTCACCCTTATTCATTGTCCAGTTAGATCTTAGATGCATAATTCGTAATCAGAAAGACTATGACCTGAATCAGATCTTCAAACTGACAACATTACTCCTCAATCATTTGAAAAGGTCCCTAACTACTGATTTTGCTATTGTAATATGTCTCATTCACTGACTGCTCATACCAACAGTGTTAATTGTGAATCCAAGCATGATGAAACTGTTGACAGTTTCAATCTCCTTTCCTTCCATCATGACACTGTGGTAAGAATCCATACTGAAGGCTGCTTTACTTGATTTTCTGTAACAAGTGCTTCAAGTCCTCCTCACTTTCAGAAATTAAGGTTGTTTCATATTCATACCATAGATTACTGATGAGTCTCCCTCCAATCCTGATACCACATTCCTCTTCAGAGTCTAGATTTTCAGATAACTTGCTCAGCATATAGATTAAGCAGGTATGGACAGAGGAGACAATCTTGATGCACTAACTTCCTAATTCCAAACCATGTAGTGCTCCCCTACTCTGTTCACAGAACAACTTCCTGATTCAGGTATAGGTTCCACAAGAACACAACCAAGAGCTCTGGGATTCCCATTCTTCTCAAACTCAGGTACAACTTCTTATCCACACAGTCAAATGACATTGCATAGAATACAAACATTCTTCTGGTATTCCTTACTTTTATCCAAAATCCATCTGAGATAAGCAATGATATCCCTGGTGTCATGACCACTTTTAAATTCCACTTGAACTTCTGACAATTCCCTGTCTATATACTATTCCATCCATTATTGAATGATTGTCAGCAGTATTTTACTTGAATGTGCTATCAATTATATTGTTCAATAATTTGCACATTAAGTTAGATCACCCTTCTTGTGAATAGGAACAAATATGGACCTCTTCAATTTAGCTGATTAGAAAGCCATCCTGCAAATTTCCTGGCATAGCCTGGTGAGTACATCCAAGGCTTCATCTGTTAATTGAAACAAGTCAGTTGATATCCCACCCTTTCCTGGAGCCTTATTTTTTGCCACTGCCTTCAAAGAAGCTTCCACTTCCTCTTTCATTACCATTGGACCTGTTCATATGGTACTTCCTGATGTTTTTTAGTGTCAATCAATTCTTTGTAGTACAGTGACTCTGGGTATTACCTCAATCTTCTTTTGATGCTCTCAGGGCTATTCAATATAATGCTCGTAAGATCTATTTTTTTTTCTCATAAATTCTTATTTTTTTATTTTAATGGAAGTTTATGAAGACTTTGGATTTCCATTCATTCATTGTTGCAAATTTTCCTCCCTGCCCACCCCTCCACACTAATTCACTTTTCACTTTGAAAAGTAAAAAACAAAATCCACAAAACAAACGACTTTGATTGTTATACAATCTACTCCCCCTATCCACTCAATTATGCAACTTCATTGTGGACTCTTGTTATGACATTAACACCTAATTATATGTTGTTATTGTTGTTATGTGCTGTTGAGTCACTTGTGACTCATATATTCATCCTAAAAAGTTCTCTCCCTCATCTGTTTCAATACAGTATACATTATTTTTTTCCCTCTTAGATTCCTCCCAAATCTGATATCCGTCCCACTTTTCAACAGTGGCACTATGCAGTATTTGTCCTTTTACGACTGAGATATTTCACTCAGCATAATGTCCTCCAGGATCACCCTTATTGTATAGTATTT
>NW_006399873.1:257843-258529 GCF_000299155.1 Elephantulus edwardii
TGAATTGGTCAACCGTGTCCAATAGTTTTCTTGCTGAGTCTTTAGGGTTTTCTAAATCTACTATAATATCATCTGCATATAGAGATAAATTTACCTCCTCTTTGCCATATAGAGATAATTTTACCTCCTCTTTGCTAATTTAGATACCTCTTATTCCCTTCTCTTGTCTTAATTGCTATCACTAAGAGAGGTTATAGTGGGCATCCTTGCCTACTTCCTCTTCTCAAAGGGAATGCTTTTATTTGCTCTCCACTGAGAACATTGTTGGTGCTCGGGTTTGTGAATATACTTCTTACTATGTTGCAGAAACGTCTCTCTAATGCTTTTTTTGTTGCGTGTTTTAATCAGGAAAGGGTGTTGGATTTTCAAAAGTCCTTTTCTGAAGCAATTATTAATAGGATTGTGTGGTTCTTGTTCTTTGCTTTGTTAATGTGATGAATGACACTGATTTTTTTCTTATTTTTAATCATCCTTGCATACCTGTTATGAATCCCACTTGGTCATCATGATTTTTTTTTTAAATATATTGTTGGATTCTGTGGGTCAGGATTTTATTCAGGATTTTTGATCCTATGTTCATTAGAGATATTAGCCTATAGTTTTCTATTTTGGTGGTTTCTTTACCTGGCTTTGGTATCAAGGATATGTTTGCTTCATAGAATGAGTCTGGGAAAATTCCATATTTT
>NW_006399873.1:261859-264400 GCF_000299155.1 Elephantulus edwardii
ATAATATCCTTGTTATCATACTGCAGCTCATCTGGTCTTCTATTATTGTTGTTTTTAATTGCCTTTGAGTCAAGCACAACTCATAGCAACCCTTTGAACAAAAGGTCTGAAGACCTTCTATAACTATTAACATATATCGAAGTTCATGGAGTTTCCAGAGGGTGTGTGTTAGCCTCCTTCTTCCATGTCATCTCTGGTAAAATTTTTCCTGCATGGGGTTCTATTAGGATTTTAGTCTGATTATCTTGTCTTGAGAGCTCACCGTTCTATTGGAAGGAGGGACAGCTCACCCTTTCTGAATTTCTTTCTGATCCTTGGACTCTAGGAGACACTTGTTTCAGTTGGAGAGCTCAATACTGTAGTTGGGAAGGGGAGGACAAATCAAATGGCCTATAGTTTTTGCTCCCTGGTCTGGTGACAAAATTATTTGGAACTGGATGGCCTGCTGCTTCTATTCCTTTCTCTCTAGTCCTACAACTAAATTCTCTGATGTGTATGATTTGCTTTTTATCTGGTTGCCGCCCTATCTTCTGAAGTTTGTTGTCCTCCTTATTCTGTAGAGTTGTACACCAGATTTGCTGACTCTCTTTACAACTCTGACAATTCAAGAGGAAACACTTTGTCTCAGTCCTACTACTCTAAGACTGTATTTCTTTAATTGCTAAATACTAGAGTATTCTAGATAATTTGCACACCTGGCAAAGCAGGATGGTGTCTCAAGCAAAAGCAACATCTTGCCAGGATCCTGAATGTTGGTGATATTAGTCTCCTTGACCTGAGTACCTGCAGCTTTTGGACCCACAGCTCCCTATTGATGAAAAGATCCTCACCCCCTCTTCTGGCTTTGTGCAAGGCTGAGGGTACAAGAGAGGTGACTGGGAGTCCAATCGCTATTTTCACTATGTGTGTGAGTGGTCAGTGGATCAGGTCCCTTTTGGGCTGGAAGGCTGCTTGAGCTGCATGGGTCCAAAAATGGTTGTCCTCACTTCTCTTGACCCTGCTAATTCATTGGCTAAGGGTGCCAGAGGGCTTGCTCAGAGTCCAGAGGTGATTTTCCTAATACTTAATACATACTAAGCATTATATAATTTCTTCTTAAAGTAGAATGAAGTCACTATTAAACAATAAGAAGACTCTGGGGAAATTCTATAGTACAAAAAGTATTGTTAAAGGTCTTTTTATGTTTCCCAAGTAAAATACTAGTGTAATTAGTGCCTAATAATAATAGGAAGTTATTTAGTATATTCATGTTTAACTAGATTATATTAAAACTCTCACTACTATAAGTGGCTGGATTCTGGAAGTTGGGTTCTTTTGTTTAGATTGAGGGTTTGATATGGCCTGTTTAGGATTTTTTTGGGTTTTTGTTTTGTTTTGTTTTTGTTGTTCATACTTGTGTGCAAGCATATTGGTTTTGCTGGATTTAGCTAACAATGAATTGTGGGCTGGAAGCCTCTCATTTAGTCAACAGAACCGGATGGAGGGCCTTTGTATTTAAAAGTTGGTTTGGCCTTTTGGGTGCTGGTGTTAATTTTATTTGGGAGGAACATTCTTCTAAGTGGCAAAGCACTGACCCATCAAGTTGCTGCACTGATGAAACTTGGGGTTGTTGTGATGCTGAACACTGTGTCACTGGTGTGTCAAATGCCATAATCTTTACCCATGTTGGACAGTGTTTGGTGGAGCTCCTCAATTAAGACAGGTTTGGAAACAGAAGTGGCATCCACTTCCTAAACAACATGCCTGTGGAAATTCTATGAACTTAAACAAACAACAGCAGTTATAGAACAGGGTTCAGGTCTTTTGTTAATAGAGACACAATGAGTCATGATCAACTCAATGGCACATAACAACAATAGACTATAAATCTGTATTTTAAACATAAAAAAGAAATGGGATACTACTTTAATTCATGTTTGAATACTGGGAGCCAAAATTGGCAATTTGACTTTTTAATGTTTGAAAGAAAAAATTTCTTGAGAAAATTTTCAAATTAAAAATAAATAAAGAATAAATTATTTTGGCAATTGTCTAATCAAAAGCATTATATATCATGTATATCAGGGGACAGCATAAACCCCATTTTTTGAAAAAGAAACCATTAATACCAGAAGCAGAAGCAGGCCATAAAAATTCTTAGCTTAAAGCAAACACTTACCTGTCCTTGCAATGTAAAGAATTAACTAGTGTCTATGTGACACAAAGAGAGTAAAGGTGGGCAAAGTAGCCAGCCCATCAAAAGCCGACCCACATGACTGATCCTTCGGCCCACCAACCATGCTCCCAATCTCCCTGCCACGACAGTAGCACCCAGGAAAGCCTTAAAAACAGTTGTGGAGGGGGACTTGGGGACTCTTGTATTTACCTGAGTGTAATTGGATTTCCTTTGAGGGGCATTTCATGGGCAGAATATTGATGTGCTCACCAAGTTGTGCCAAGAAATATGGAGAACAACCACTTGGCCAACTGACTGGAAGAGATCTATATTTGTTCCCATTCCAAAGAAAGGTGACCAACTGAGTGTGGAAACTACAGAACAGT
>NW_006399873.1:265935-274199 GCF_000299155.1 Elephantulus edwardii
AACTGTCAACAGCACAACACAGCCTCCTTGAAAAACGTAGAAGGGCAGAATTAGTAACACACCTCAAGAGTTCAAATCTCACCACTTGTTCCCATATACTTAGGCAATCCACACTATTCATTAGCTAAAAACCATTGCCCTCCCACCATCCTGCCCAAGATCAAGCTTTACCTAAGGCCATACTCTCACTGTTTTGTATTATAACCGGAAGGTCTCAGATAATACTTCCTGAAGCCAGCAGACTGTGTCATACCTTGGTTGCAATCAGTACACAGGGTGATCGACATACCTCCTTTGACTGAGGCCTTTACCATTTACTAGACACTCTTAATCAACACACTCCTTGTCCACATGTGGACACACTAGCATCTCACATCAGCAGATATACGTTTAGTTATCTTTAACTAGATACTGTGCCTGCACCTATACCCTGAACTGGCAAAGATACACTATATAGCCAGGCTCTTGTCAGGCAAACTTTGCCACAGATTGAGTGCTGTACTTATCTCCTTGAAATGTTGCAGAACTGTAGAGGTACTACTCACAATCTGGCTCAGATCCTGGGGTTTTAGTCATCTCTCAGACAAGATGAATTTATGACCTGACTAGGCATAAACTTCAGCCTTCTGCTGGGCTTGCAGCACACTATCCCAGGGCAGAAAATTTGTTTTCTATTTTCCATGGCATACATGTTTGTTTCATGGCATTTATTTGCTTGCTTGTTTAATGGTTTGCTACTAGGGGTATAGCATTTTTCTGGAAGTTTACTATATTGGAGGAAGGGGTGTGACTAGTGTGCTGCTATTTATTTTATAGTTTGTGAATGTGTATGATCATTTTTCGTTTTTCTTTTAGCTCTTGTCTACCAGTTTGTTGTACTAGGAGGATGACTTGTGGTTTACTGTGATTCTGCATCCTATGCCACTGGTATTTCAAATATCAGCTGAATCACTGATGGCTGACAAATTATAGTGATATTTCCACAATAGGTCAAACAAAGAAACAATTTTGGCTTAAATAATGGGACTTCAAAAACCCTATGAATATAATGGACCACTCCAGAGTTTTAAAGAACTATGACATCAGTTTAGAGCCTAGGTTGTGCCTGATATAGGTCATAGTCTTCTCAATCACTTGCTATGTGTATTGAGAGATGGATAAAGACAAAGGATGGCAGAAGGAAAATTGACATCTTTGAGTTGTGGTGTTGAAGAAGAATATTGAACATACTGTTAAGAGGACAAACAGGTCTATCTTGGAGAGGGTGAAACAAAGTTACCCCTTGGGTGTTAGGATTTTTAAACTCTGACTTACATACTTCAGACATATTGCAAAGAGATAAAAGTTCTCTGATAATGATATCATGGTTGGAAATGTAGAGGGTCACTTGAGGAAAGGAAGACCTGGAATGAGATGAATCAACATAGTGGCTGGGACAATGGGATCCGGTATATCAGAGTTGATGAGATTTGCTCAGGGTTACAATTAGTTATGATTGATTCAACAACACATAAGAACAACAATTGTTAGAGAACAACAACAATTTTTAGACATAGCATTAGCTGTGGAACCTCTTATAATGAAAGAACTCAAAACTGAGGAGAAACTCATGTAAATATTCATTATTAAAGTAATAAAAATAAAATTGAAGCCATAAAGATCAACATCCTAAACATTAGTGAGCTGCAATGTGTGATCTATTATTCTAGGACTGAAAAGTTGAAAAATAATGCTATTGTATTCATAGTAACAAATGACTTTTCAGGTCTATTCTGTAGTATAATTCTCTGAATTCATCTTCTACTAGGTTTGACAATTGAAAAGTAAGATTGTGTTTCCTTTTTTAAGACTCTCATATACTTTGGGCATGTGGCCAGCAAAGAAATGGTCCATGAAGAAAGACATCATGCTCAGAAGGGTGGACAGAGAGTGTAGGAGAGGGAGATCCCAAATCAGATGGATAGACACATTATCTGGGGCAATGGGGGTTGGTGTGTTGGAATTAGTGAGACTGGCTCAGGACAGGGAAAGGTTCAGAGCTGCTGTACAAAGGGTAGCTATATATTGCAGGTAACTCAACGGCACATAAAAACAAAATCATACTATTTTGGTTGTTTTATTTAAGCCTCATGTTTAGATTCAACAAGATCTCAAGGAGTGTCTTTGCATTTAGAAGTCAGTTGTTTTATTTTGCAGGAACATTCTTCTAAGTGCTACAGCACTTTTGTCAAAATGCTATACAGAGGTAAGGTGGGGTTCCTGTGATACTGAACCTTGTGTCATTGGAGTATCAAAAATGTCATAACTGTTACCCATCGTGGACAGTGTTTGGTGGAGCTCTCAGTTTAAGATAGGTTTCAAAGCGGAAGTGGCATCCACTTCTTAAACAATATACCTCTGGAAACTCTGTGAAATTTAATAAATGATATATATAGAAAGGCTTCAGGCCTTTTATTCATAGGGTTGCTATGATCTGTACTCTACTCAACGGCAATCATCAACAACAACAATATTTAAGGAAGATCTGATAATACAGTTGCTACTCAAATACAGACAATAATTATTAAAGTAAAATATTGAGAAATTGAGGACTTCAACTTAAGCAGTCTGAAATTGATCAGACATATAACAAAGATATAAATAAAAATTGATGACACAAATTATAAAAACTGAGAATAAAGTAGGGCTGATAGTTGTAAAAAACACACTAAGTAATGGAAATTAGGCCATAGGGGGGAAAATTGCATTTTACACAAACAAGGATTTATTTCTTGCAAAAATCTTTTAAAAACATATAAAAAGCAATTATATACATGAGTCTCACCAGATGATTTACACAGGGATCAGAACAACTACATCTTTCAAAGACTCCATTTTTGTTGTTAGATGGCCTAGAATTGAGTACAACCCATAGTGATGCAGTGCAACATACCTAAACCTTATCCTAACCTATTCCATCTTCACAATATCTGACACAATATTTGAGCCCATGCCAGCAGTCCCTGTGTCAAACCTTCTACTTGAGGATCTTTTCTTCTGTTGCTGACTTGCCAAGCATGTTTTCTTTCTCTAAAGAAAAGCCTTTTCTGCCAACTTTCTCAAGGTATGTGAGATGGATCTTTATCATCTTTGCCTCCAAAGAGCATTCTAGCATCACATTTTCATCAAGATATATTTGTTTGTTCATTTGGGGGTCCATGGGATATTAAATACTATTCTCCAACACTACAGTTTAAAGGCATCAAATATTCTTTTGTGATTTTTTAGCATTTTGCAGCTCTCAAATACATTACAAGTAATTGAAATACCATGATCTGATTCAGGCACACCTTAGTCCTCAAACTGACATCATTGCTCCTCCATAATTTGGAGAGTTCTATAATTGCTGACTTTCCCAGTGCAATATGTCTCCTGTTCCCTTGAATGTTTTAACCAGTGGTGTTTACTGTGAATCCAAGTTAGATGAAGCTTTTGCTTTTGACTGTTTCAAACTTTTTTTTTATTATGATGTTGCCTATTGATCCAGAGGTGATAATTTTTGTTTTCTTAACTTTGAGATGCACTCTATATTGAAGATTGCCATATTTGATCTTCTGCAGCAAGTGCTTCAACTTCTCCTCACTTTGAGCAAGCAGAAGACTCCATAAAATAGCCATTAAAATATCTTCCTCTGTGAAAAGTCTTTCCATTTTTAAAAGGGATTATTAGTCATTTTTATTCTGGAGGCTCAGGGGTCTTCTATAAACTTTTGTTATGAGATCCTTATCTGAGATGGTTTTGCAAAATGTTTGTTTTCTTTTCACCCTGTTTAAAGAAGTTTTTGAAGAGCACAGAGATTTAATCTTTGGAAAGTCCAATTCATCAATTTTATCCTCTCCAGACTATACATTTCTGGATGTTTTTGCAGACTCTCTGTGCTATGGTATGCTATACCATTTATACTCTTCTATGACTATCTATACTCTTCTATGCGATAGGCCTTCTAAGCTTTATCTTAGTTTGTCTTTTATAAACTCTAGGGTTTTGGGTTTTACATCTAAGTCTCTGATACACCTTTAATTGATTTTTGTGTATGTGTAATATGTGGATCCTATTCCAACTTTCTGCAGGTAGCAGTCCAGTTTTTTGAAATCATATTATAGAAGTTTGTAAATCTAATGAATAATTTAAATAAATACTTTGAAAAAAACATAAATGGAGACTGTATACACAGATGTGATCTGGTGAATGACGTGGGAATCAAATTGACTACCTCTGTGGAAAGAGTTTTTGGAGAAACTAAACATGGTAAGTCAAAAGAAAGCCTAACGTTGACTGTGGAACAGATCATCAAATACTCATATGCACATTAAAATGAAGTCTGAAAAGAACAGAAATAAGTCTATAAAAAGTCAAACTATGACCTTGAGTTTACCTTGCCTGAATTTAAAATTTATCTAAAGAATTTATTTGATGCATGAAATACTAATGATCGAAGCCCAAATGAGTTGTGGAATAACTTTAAGTACATAAAGAAAGAAAAGATGGAAAAAAGGATGGAAGGAAAAATATGATTATGATTAATATAGATCGTCTGTTCCACATTAAGCACACCATGGTCTAGTTTTCCCAGTTGATGCTAAGGTTCTCTGATGATTCTTTCCAGATATGTCATTAATCTCATTCCTGTGGAGACCATCACCTGAGTTTCATGTGTATAGCCACTGTTTGTATTTTCTAATTGGAGGTCTTAGTCTCTGTGCCATAGAGCACACTAAAATTAGATAATAACCTATGGCTGGTTATATTTGCAAAGGGGAATTCTCTTTAATCTACTCTTTTGGGTAATAATTAATGACATTTTTTAAGAGAAATGTGAATTTGGTAGAGGATAGGGAGGGAAATGTACAACGATGAATTAATGGAAATTCAAGTTTTCTGTAAACTTCCATTAAAATCACAATAAAAATTATTTCCAAAAAATAAATACCAATTGTGGGCAATATAGGCTGAAATAAATGATCACTGAAACTGGTGAACAATGGGAAGTGAAGGTTAGTTAACATCTGTTCATCCATCTACTGTCACCTGTTTTCTCTTTACTAATATTGTTAAACATTTCCACATTCAAGTGAATTACTTTTTTGGGGAATGAGAACAAATATAATTATCTCCTCATTAATTGTCCAGGTAACAGTTCTCCAAATTTTTTCTTTTAGATTGGTTGGCATGTCTAGGGCTACATCTGTGGAAACACTTCAATTAGTATCCCGTCAATTCCCAAGACCCTTTATTTTGCTTATGTTTTCATGATGTTTGTACTTAGTCCTTCCTCATCATTATTCTTTATTATATTTTACTTCCTGAAATAGTTCTGTGTCTGCCAATTCTTTTTGGTTCAGTGACTCAATGTGTTCCTTCACCGAACAATTTCAGGTAGTAGTATATGAACAAGCAACAATATTATTGAAGGAAAATACCTAAGATGCACTGAAGCCATTGGCTGTAAATAAGGCCTATGAATCAATGGAAAACTAATTGAGATGTGTGAATAAACAGATACAGTTCCAATACTGCTTACTAGTCTAAGCCAAGAAATTTAGAAAATTGACTAGAAGATATGGTTGACTGACTGATAAATGGCCTCGTTAAAAAACAACAACAAGGGTGCAACAATGAATGAATGGAATTCCAAAATCTCTGTAGATGTTCATTGAAATGAAAAATAAACAACCTAAATTTTAAAAAAAAAAACAACAACGAAAACAAAACAAAACTCACCAATAACAAGCATGATTCAACAGTGTGGATATTATTTAACATCTTCATTAATATAGCATGCAAGTAAAATTTTGATGAAGATTATCCATACATGATTGGAACAGTATATAGATAAAGAACTACCCAAAATTCAATGTGCAAGCATAAAACTCTTTTGCAAGAGAGAGATCATCGCTGATGTTAGATGTATCTTGACTAAAAGTGTCTATGTTTTATTGACTATTTAAGAACATTTTACTGTCTGGATCATAAAAAAAATGCTGACAACATTGAGAAGAATGGGAACCCTAAAACATCTAATCATGCTTATGTAAAACTTTTACCTGTATCAAGAAGCAGTTGTCTGGAGAGAAAAATGAAACACTGTATAGTTTAAAATCAGGAAACTTAACTCTAAAGAACAATGTGGAATCATCTCTGGTGGAAAACTCACCAACATTTGCTGTAGAAGGTTGAAGATTAGAGTTATCAGTATTAATTGCATCTCAATAATAAAACAGTTTCTCACCAATAGTCCAACGGGCAATACCAGGAGATATGGAGAAAAGATTGAAGTAATGGATTCACTATTAACACCCAAGCAATCAATAAGCCAAAAGATGTGTTTTATTGGGGAATCACTCAATGTGAACTTAGAAATCAGAAGATGTGCTGTATTAGAAAAATCTGCCATAAAATACCTCTCCAAAGTGTGAAAGAACACTGATGTTATTTTAAAAAGCTGGGCTGTACGAGGAGGAATGTGGCATCAGGAATGGTGGAAGAGTCATCAATAACCTGCGTTATGCGATCATACAACCCTGCTTGCTGAAACTGAGGAAGACTTGAAGCGCTTGCTGAAGAAGGTCAAGGACTGCAACATCCTATATGGATTAAAGCTCAACATCAAGAAAACAAAGATTCTCATCACTGGGCCAATTGGCAGCATCAGTATGGATGGTGAAGAGATTGAGATATTTAACAGTTTTAGTTTACTTAGCTCCACAGTCAACATTCTTGTTAACAGCCACCAGAAGATCAAGAGATGAATTGCATTGGGAAAGCCAACTGTGAGGGACCTCTCAAGAGTACTCAAAAGCAATGATATCAGGCTGGAGACTAAGGTGCACTTGATCCAGCTATAGTCTTTACAATTACGTGCTATGCATCGGGGAGTTGGACAGTGAATAGGGATGATAGAGAATCGATGCCTTTGAGCTGTGGTTCTGGAGAAGTGTTGAATATACCATGGACTGCTAGGAGAACAAACAGGTTTGTCCTGGAGAAGGTGAAGCCGGAATGCTCCTTGGAGTCAAGGATTCTGAAGCTTCGTCTGACATACTTTGGGCGTGTTGGAAGGAAGGACTGGCCCTTGAAGAGGGATATCATGTTTGGCAGAGTGGAAGGGCGGCACAGGAGAGGAAGACTTTTGATGAGATGGGTCGATTCTGTGAGGGAGTGGTGGGAATGAGTGCATTTGAGATGGCTGGGTTGGCACAGGATAGAACAGCATTTAGGGCTCTTGTACATAGGGTCGCTATGAGTCTCAAGTGACTCAATGGCACATAACAACAACAACAACAATATCTGATTTATGTCTTGCTATTTGTAATATAGATTGGGAATGAGAACAATGATTAAGAAGAAGAATTAAAGCCTTTGAATCGTAGTGTTGGAGAAGAGTAATAAATATTTCATGGTTGTTATTTTTGTGACATCAAGCTGAGTAAAACTTAACAGTGATTCTATGAGTAACAGAACTGAATCTAATCCTATCCTGTACCATGCTCACTATCTCTAACATACTAAAGTCCATTACTGTAGTCACTGTATCACTCCATCTGGTTGAAGATGTTCCTCTCTCTTTCGACATCCCTCCACTTTTACAAGCATAATTTCTTTCCAAGGATTAGCTTCTCGAAATACTTTCTTGTGATCCACGGAAGCAAATGCCTTTGCATAGTCAATAAAACACAAATAGACACACTTCTGGTATACTCTGCTTTCAAACAAGATCTATCTGACATTAGGAACAATATTCCTTGTGTCCCATACTTGTAGTGACTAACAAACCTAAGCAGATAGCTAACAAATTTCCAGTTCATGATGTTGTAGAAGAAGATTCTGGTCAAACAAGAGACATTGGGTCAAGCTTCAATAACTGGAGGGAAGATTAAGAATGCTCAATGTAGGATCCATAACAAAGGTGCCAGAATATTTATATATATATTAAATGTAGACCACATTCTAAGGAACACTAAGGAGATTAACTTGAGTCACATTTTGTAATACAGCAATAACTCAAGAGGCAGCCCACTTCAATATTTCAAAAGTTTTCTTATGGAAAACTTAACTTGAAATGTGACTACAACCACAGGCATTGGTTAGAATTTAGAACACATCCCAAATGAAGGGTTAAGCTAGTAACAATTCACTGACCCTCAGTTAACATCTGTCTCTTCTAATCTTTAACCATTCTATATTTGAAGGATTAAAATTTCCATTCTACAAGCAACAAATGCTGG
>NW_006399873.1:275799-277098 GCF_000299155.1 Elephantulus edwardii
GACTTCAAAAGCTTGCTGCAGAAGTTCAAGATAAAACCTTAAAATTTCAATGAATCCCAATATAAAAAGAAAAAATATTTTCACTAAACTTATAAGAAATGTCATGATAGATGGAAAAAAGACTGAAATTTTCAACAATTTCATCTTGTATATAACTGCAATCAACATTTATGATATCAGCAGTCCAGTACTCAGGAGATATATTGCATTGAGCAAGTCCACTAACAGGGACCTCTGTTATTCACTGAGGTGCAACAATTTTAGTTTGAGGACTAAGGTATGATTTATTTACAGCATAATCTTCTCAATCGATAGCTATGCATCTTAGAGCTGGTCAATGAACAGAAATGATAATAGAAGATACAAATCTTTGAGTTGTGGTGTTGGAGAAGAGCACTATATCTCCTTTATATTGCCAAAAGAACAGATATGTCTGGGGAAAAAATGAAGCCAGATTGCTCCTTGGAGAAAAGGGTGGAAAAACTTCATCTCACATACTTTGGGCATGCTGCTAGGAGAGGCTGTATTCATTAGAAAGAGATATAATTCTTGAAAAAGTGGAAGGTCAATGAAACAGAGAAAGACTTTCAAGAAGGTGAATTGACACAGTGACTGCAGCAAAGAGCCCCAGTGTATCAGAGAGGATGAGGATGGTTTAGGGTAGGGCAGGGTTCAGATCTGTTGTTCATAGAGTCATTATGAGTCACACTTATTTAAATGTCACTTAACAATAGCAATAATCTAATAATGTTAGGGAACTTTGTGTATTGGTAAGTGCTGTGTTTCCAACCCAAAGGCACAGGATTTGTCATATCTATGAACTGCTTCAACTGAAAAATAAAATGCACAATCATTTTCATGCAATTTAACACCTTTAAACATTTTTTCGAGGATCAGCTTTGAGTTTATTGTGACTCATCAGTACATAACAACATCAACAACACATTTATTTTACCTTGTTCTCTGATAATGCAGTCTGTAGGGAGTTGCAATTATAACCCAAAAGTAAATTTTCTCTGGCAGTTTGAATTATCCAATATGTTCATGGAAGAAGATTGACAACCTCCTCTTATGCAATTTAATTCTAATCTGATGGCAGTTGGCTTTTGTTAGAAATATTTTGCCTGACCAAAACAGTTATTATAAATGAGTCTTTCGAGACTATAAAGAAACTCAATAAAGAAGTTGTTGTTGTCATGTACCATAGAGTAGGAATTGACCTATATCTGACCATCCAGTGGGTTTTCAGAGGTAGTTAATCACAAAGGAGAAGATTGTCTATCCTTCTCCTGTTAATAA
>NW_006399873.1:277853-279369 GCF_000299155.1 Elephantulus edwardii
GAGCCTTCTGGACAATCTGTCCTGTATATAAGTTGGAGATAGGACACGTCCCTGGCATATACTCTTCCCAATTTTGAACCATGCAGTGTTTCTTTGCTCTGTTCTGATGACTGCCTCTTGGTTCAAGTATAGGTTCCTCATTAGCACAATCAAGTGTTCTTGGATTCTCATTCTTCTCAGAGTCAGCCAGGTAGAAGAGCTAAACTACACAACTATACAATTAACTAATTCAACCTCCTAGTCATATCTAGAAAACTATACTCAACCTCAGCTGAATGCAGATTATATCCCACATCCATGGAACATTCTCCTATATAAACCAAAAATGAGATCATACACTAAGTTTCAACAAATTAATAAATTAATAAACATTAAAATACTACAAACTACCTTATTCAGATCACAATGATATAAAGTTATAAATAAAAAGAAGATAATAAGAAGATAAAACCAGTTATTTAGAAGCTGAATATCAACTCGCTTAATCACTGTTGGATGAAAGAAGAAATTAGAAATGAAATTAAGAATTTTCTAGAAACAAATGAGAATGAAGATACAACATAACAAAACCAGCAAGATACAGTAAACACAGTACTCAGAAGTCATTTCATAGCAATAAGCAAACACTTCAAATAGGAAGAGCTAAAATCAACAAGTTAACACAGTATCTCCAACAAACAGAAAAAGAATAAAGCAAACTCCACAACATCTACAAGAAAGGAAATGATAAAGATAAGGGAAGAAATATACAGAATAATTAATGAATTATCAACAAACAAAGAATTAAGTCTTTGAAAAGGTTTATGAAACTGACAAACCACTGACAAACCTACAAAAGGAAGACACTAATAACTCAAGTAAGAAATGAAAAGGGAGATATTACAATAGAACCTATTAAAATAAAGATAATATTGGAAAATCACACCCAATCTGAAACTGACACAAACTGAAATAGAACATTTGAGTTTATCATAAAAGAACAGAACAACAACAAAAAAGGACAGAACAGATTATAGGATAAATCTCAACAACAACAACATAAACACACACACACACACACAGACACACACACAAGACCACACGTCTTCACAGGTGGACTTTATCAAACATGCAGAGAAAATTTCTCAAGAATCCTACTTAAGTTATTTCAGAAAAAAAGAAAAATAAAATAAAAATTTTCATATTCATTCTCTGAAGTAAGCAGAACCCTGATATCAAAGTCAGGTCAGGCATCACCAAAAAAAGAAAACTATAGACCAATATCCCTCATTAACAATGATATAGATCAAAGTTTCTGATTCAAAATTCTTACCAAAACTATTGCCCACAGAATATAATAAATATATCAAAAGAATAATTCATCTTGATTAAGTAGCATTCAAAACACAAGTATGTAAGTAAGTATGGTACGCCATAAGTTTGCAATCAATGCAATCCACTACATCAATAAAACAAAGAACAAGAATATAGGGAGCTCTGGTGGCCTAGTGGCAGGAAGCTGCACTGCAATCCCAGA
>NW_006399873.1:280739-282365 GCF_000299155.1 Elephantulus edwardii
CACCAATCTTGACCCCACATTTCTCCTCATAGAGCCCAGCCTCCCGGATAATCTGTTCTGCATATAGGTTGAAAAGGTATGGAAATAGGATGCATCCCTGGGGCACGCCTTTCCCAATTTTGAACCATGCCGTGTTCCCTTGCTCTGTTCTGATGACTGCCTGGGCCAAGTATAGGTTTCGCATTGGAACGATCAAGTGTTCTGGGATTCCCATCCTTCTCAGAGTCAGCCACAGTTTGTTATGATCTACACAGTCAAATGCTTTTCCCTAGTAATGAAACACAGATAGACATTCCTCTGGTATTCCCTGCTTTCAGCTAAGCACCTAACATCAGCTACAATATTCCTAGTACCACGACCCCTTCTAAACCCATCCTGGTGGTTAATTCTCCTACATAATTAAAAATCCACAATAAGGAAAAATAAAATAGATGACTGGAATATTTAAAAAATCAAATCCTTGTGTGAATGAAAGAACTTCAGCAAGGTATAAAGGAAGGTGGATATTTAGTAAAAACTTATCTGATAGGAGTCTCATATCCAAAATCTCTGATATACCCCAATGTCACAAAATGAAGAAAGCAGAAAACCAATTGCAAAATGAGCAGAAGATATGTAGAGATTCTTTGCAAAAGAGGATATTAAGAAAGTCAACAACAGCATGAAGAAATACTCAAGAAGGCTAACGGTGTTCAGTAGAGTATGACTACTAGTGAATCTATGAACGATAGATCGTAACCCTTTCTTATTCTGCTTCATCCTTATAATCTTTGACACATTGGAGTCCATTGTCACATATACTGTTATCAATCGATCTCACTGACAATCTTGTCTTTTATTTGTTATTTATTTTCCCAAGCATGATGTCCTTTCCAAGGAATAATGTTTCCCAATGTCATGTCCAAAATATGTGAGACAAAGCTTCATTATCTTTGCCTTCAAGGAATATTCCAGCTGTACTTTCTCCAAGACATAAATCTATTGCTTTTTTGGCAATTCATGGGATATCCAGCACCTTTCCCCAACACATCTAAAATGCATTCATTCTTCTCCTGTCTTTATTCATTGTGCAGCTCTCAGATAAATAAGAGGTGAATGGAAAGACAATGAGTGGAATCAGGTGTACTTTAATATTTAAGCTGACATTATAGCCCTTCAGGATTTTGGGGAGATCTTGATATCAGACATTCTAAAAGTTTGTAGAAATAGTTAACTCGTATAAGACGTGTATGAAAATATAAATGTGGGAGTGGGAAGAGAACAGAAGGGTAAGAATGGCAGGGGAGTAATCATAGAATCACACAATTTTATGGGTGAAGGGAGAAGTGGATTAAGGAAATGGGAAAGATCTCATAAGTACAAATACTGTACCAAACCAATCTTGTAGAATGAGTATGAGAATCCAAGGAAGGAGAGGGTGCAAACAGAGGGATGAGGATATGCAGGGAAGGGGGGGTGGCATTAACCATACGGTGGTACAATTTGATTGGTGGGTAGGGTGAGGGAAATAGGAAGGATCTGGTGTGAAAAACAATGTATTTCAATATTGTAAATAAATTAGCATAAAAAAGGAAAAAAATGTGTATGAATTTTGTCAGTAAAACAATTTAAAATAAAAATTATATA
>NW_006399873.1:283285-284477 GCF_000299155.1 Elephantulus edwardii
TCGACTTGATGGCATCAAACAACAAAAATAACAACCCATATAGTCCCAGTTCTCAATTGTAATTAATCCAAACATGATATCCAATTCTAAGCAATAACCTCTAATAGCAATATGTACAAAATATGAGAGAAAAAGCTTTTCCATATGTGCCTCCAAAAAATACTATGGCTATCCTTTTTCCAAGACATACCTGTTCACTCTTTTGGTATTACATGGAGCATTCAGCACTCTTCATTAATGTCACAACTCAATTTTTCTTCTATTTTTTTTATTCATTAACTAGTTCTCATATGCATAGTAAGTTAAATAATTGAAATTACCCTGGCCTGGATCAGGTGTGCCTTTGTCTTTAACATTATTACTCTTTAGTATTTTTAAGAAGTCTCTAACAGTGAGCTTACCCAAAGCAATGTTTCTTTATCTACTGACTTATGATTATCAACATGTTGATCATAGAGCCAAGCAAGATGAAATAATTGACAGTTCAGTCCTTTGTCCATCTATCACGATGCTGTGATGGGTCCAGTGGTAAGGATTTTGGTTTTCTTGATGGTGAGATGTAATCCATATTTAAGGCTTTACTCTTTGATCAGCTGCAGTAAGTACTTTAGGTCCTTCTCACTTTCAGCTAGTAAGATTATGCCATCTACATAATTTGATGCTTTGTCTTCCTCAGATCTTGATGCCAGGTTGTTTTACACAGATTCTGCTTTATGACTTACTTGCTCAGCAGACAGATTGAATAGATGTAAAGACACAACCTTGACACGCATCTTTTCTGATTTTAAGTCATGTAGCTTTCTCTTATTCTGTTTCAACAACAGTTTCTTGGTCTAGGTATAGATTTCATATAAACTCAGTTAAGTGTTACAAGATGCATATTCTGAATGTCAGTTAAATTTGTTATGATCCACACATTCAACTGTCTTTGCATAGTCAATGAAACACAACCATTCTTCTGGTATTCTTTCCTATCAACTAGGATCCTTCTGATACCAGAAGTAATATCCCACCTACAACCAGAAGAAGATAAGATAGATGAATGAGACTTTCTAAGAATCAAAACCCCATGCAAATCCAAAAACTTCTTCAACACAGTAAAAAGGGAAGCCACCGACTGGCAAAAGCCATTTGGTAATGACATATCAGATAAGGGACTTATATCCAGAATTTATAAAATACTTGAACACCA
>NW_006399873.1:286619-288013 GCF_000299155.1 Elephantulus edwardii
TTTCCAGATTTGCATATGCTAGTTAAAACTTTTCATTTGGGATCCCATCAATTCACAGGACTTTATTTTTGCTGATGTCTTCAGTACAGCTTGAAGTTATTAATTTGCTACCATTGTCTCTTGTTCATGTGATACTTCTTGAAATTGTCAGTGTTGACTAATTCATATAATTCCATGTTCAACCAATAGCATGTTTGTTTACATTTTCTTTATATATTTTAAGACATCAAAAAGTACCCCAAATTAACAATATTGTATTTCCTCCTTACCTAGTAACCTAGTAACAGTCCAACATCAAATGTACTTTGAAACACCTAGGAATATGTTAAAAAAAAAGTTTAGTCCCCTTTTAAAGATAGTAAACCCTGGAAAATGCAATGAGTAAGAAGCAGGTAATTACCTATGAATGCACTGATGTGTTAATAAAGAAGACAAACACTAATACAACATTCTCGCCCCTCAACATTATGCCCAGAAACTGTTAGCATCAGACTTCTCAGATAAATCTGTAGTGCATGCCCCAAATTAAAAGTCCAGGGATCTATTAAAAATTTAGTAAAGAGTATAGTACATTTTTTAAAGATTTATTTTTAATAACCTAAAGCTTGGTTTGTTGAAAAGAAATTAATAATGTGTATTTTGAGGGATTGTCTGAAGTTGATAATTAAATAAATACGTAATGCTGATCAGTAATGAAAGATTTGTAGTTATTTAAATAATATTAAAATACCAATCAGATATGATACTTAGTTCCATTTGAATGCATTTGTAAAACAGCCTTTGTTAAAAACAAAGCTAAAAAATTACACAATAATGAATTATATGATTAAAGGAATATTAATCATGCAATCAAATAAGCACATATAAAATGAGTCTATAATACAATGCATAAGAAGATTATTTATTAAGTCTTGGCACAATTAAGTAATTTTTCTAAGCTAAATTATATGTTTCAATTGAATCATAGATAGCAATCTTTGACATCAATGAGAGATTAGAAAATAAAGAGATATATAGAATAGGAAAATTCATAAACTATGATTTTTTTTCTTAAACATGGAATACTATGATAAAAATTATATAAAGGCTTATTTTCATATTTCCAGGGATCATTAGTAAATTATTGTTGTTGTTGTTAGATGCCATTGAGTCAAGTACAACTCACAGTGACTTTATAAACAGAAGATCTGAACCTAGTCCCGTGCTGTGTTATCTTCACACTTCCTGACACACAAGAGCCCATTGCAGCAGACCCACCTGCTTGAGGGTCTTCCTCTCCTTTGCTGACCCTCCACTCTTCCCAACATCTAAGGCATAGAACCTCCTAGCAACATGTTCAAAGTATGTGAGGCAAAGCCTCATCATTCTTGCCTCCAAAGGACACTCCTACTGCA